>NW_026109292.1:0-57339 GCF_024516045.1 Bombus affinis | reverse complement strand
TGGTGGCGACTTATTTCAAATTTGCGAACGTGTCTGATCGGATGTGAGCTTGGAATAAATTTTTACGAGCGAGCGGAGCGAGCGAGCAACGGTCACAATTTCCAAGCTATACATTTACCTTATATTGCATTGCATATATTTCGTGTTATTACCTAATTTTGTCAGCCATTTCGGACATCACATTGCACTGTACTATGTGGAAATAGTACTATTTATGTGAAACTACTGGTAAACTGTATACAATTGTCAGTGGGCAATAGGATAAAGACTTCCGGCTCCTCGGGCTGGTGCGAATATTTTAATGTCCTTATGTGCCAAACCGTTGGATTGTGACACAACTTTCCATGTCCCTCGCTCGCAGTGCTCGCTCGAAAACTATAGCCTAAACTAAAACCAATCCCTGTTGCGTTAGTCATTCGACATTGAGGCGACTTATTTCAAATTTGGGAACGTGTCGGATCGGTTGTGAGGTTGGACTAAATTGTTACGAGAGAGTGGAGCGAGCGAGCAACGATCACAATTTCCAAGTTATACATATACCTTATATTGCCTTGCATATATTTCGTGTTATTACCTAATTTTGTCTGCCATTTCTGACATCACATTGCACTTTACTATGTGCAAATAGTACTACTTATGTGAAACTATTGGTAAACTGTAAACATTTGTCAGTAGGCAATAGCATAAAGACTTCCGGCTCCTCGGGCTGGTGCGAATATTTCAATGTCCCCATCTGCCAAACCGTTGGTTTGTGACACACCATTACGCGTCTCTCGATCGCTGCGCTCGCTCGAAAGCTATAGCCTAACCTATAACCAATCCATCTTGCGTTCATTATTCGATATGGCGGCGACATATTTCAAATTTGCGAACGTGTCGGATCGGTTGTGAGGTTGGTCTAGATTTTTACGAGCGAGCGGAGCGAGCGAGCAGCGATCACAATTTCCAAGCTATACATACACCTTATATTGCCTTGCACATATTTCTTGTTAGTACCTAATTTTGTCAGCCATTTCGGACATCACATTGCACTTTACTATGTGCAAATAGTACTATTTATGTGAAACTATTGGTAAACTGTATACATTTGTCAGTAGGCAATTCGATAAAGACTTGTGGCTCCACGGGCTGGTGCGAATATTCCAATGTCCGTATGTGCCTGACCGTTGGTTTGTGATACACCTTCACGCGTCCCTCGCTCGCTGCGCCCGCTCGGAAACTAAAGACTAACCTAAAACACATCCATCTTGCGTTCATTATTCGATATAGTGGCGACTTATCTCAAATTTGGGAACGTGTCTGATCGGATGTGAGGTTGGACTAAATTTTTACGAGCGAGCGGAGCGAGCGAGCAACGACCACAATTTCCAAGCTATACATGTACCTTCTATTGCGTTGCATATATTTCGTGTTATTACCTAATTTTGTCAGCCATTTCGGACATCACATTGCTCTGTAGTATGTGGAAATAGTACTATTTATGTGAAACTATTGGTAAACTATAAACATTTGTCAGTAGACAATAGGATAAAGACTTCCGGCTCCTCGGGCTGGTGCAAATATTTTAATGTCCTTATGTGCCAAACCGTTGGATTGTGACACAACTTTCCGCGTCCCTCGCTCGCAGTGCTCGCACGAAAACTATAGCCTCACCTAAAACCAATCCATCTTGAGTTCATTATTCGATATGGTGGCGACTTATTTCAAATTTGGGAACGTGTCGGATCGGATGTGAGGTTGGACTAAATTTTTACGAGCGAGCGGAGCGAGCGAGCAACGATCACAATTTCCAAGTTATACATATACCTTATATTACCTTGCATATATTTCGTGTTATTACCGAATTTTGTCAGCTATTTCGGAAATCACATTGCACTTTACTATGTGCAAATAGTACTATTTATGTGAAACTATTGGTAAACTGTAAACATTTGTCAGTAGGCAATTCGATAAAGACTTCTGGCTCCACGGGCTGGTGCGAATATTCCAATGTCCGTATGTGCCTAACCGTTGGTTTGTGATACACCTTTACGCGTCCCTGGCTCGCTGCGCTCGCTCGAAAACAATAGCCTAACCTAAAACCAATCCATCTTGCGTTCATTATTCGATATGGTGGCGACTTATTTCAAATTTGCGAACGTGTCTGATCGGATGTGAGCTTGGACTAAATTTTTACGAGCGAGCAGAGCGAGCGAGCAACGGTCACAATTTCCAAGCTATACATTTACCTTATATTGCATTGCATATATTTCGTGTTATTACCTAATTTTGTCAGCCATTTCGGACATCACATTGCACTGTACTATGTGGAAATAGTACTATTTATGTGAAACTACTGGTAAACTGTATACAATTGTCAGTGGGCAATAGGATAAAGACTTCCGGCTCCTCGGGCTGGTGCGAATATTTTAATGTCCTTATGTGCCAAACCGTTGGATTGTGACACAACTTTCCGCGTCCCTCGCTCGCAGTGCTCGCTCGAAAACTATAGCCTAAACTAAAACCAATCCCTGTTGCGTTAGTCATTCGACATTGAGGCGACTTATTTCAAATTTGGGAACGTGTCGGATCGGTTGTGAGGTTGGACTAAATTGTTACGAGAGAGTGGAGCGAGCGAGCAACGATCACAATTTCCAAGTTATACATATACCTTATATTGCCTTGCATATATTTCGTGTTATTACCTAATTTTGACTGCCATTTCTGACATCACATTGCACTTTACTATGTGCAAATAGTACTACTTATGTGAAACTATTGGTAAACTGTAAACATTTGTCAGTAGGCAATAGCATAAAGACTTCCGGCTCCTCGGGCTGGTGCGAATATTTCAATGTCCCCATCTGCCAAACCGTTGGTTTGTGACACACCATTACGCGTCTCTCGATCGCTGCGCTCGCTCGAAAGCTATAGCCTAACCTATAACCAATCCATCTTGCGTTCATTATTCGAAATGGTGGCGACATATTTCAAATTTGCGAACGTGTCGGATCGGTTGTGAGGTTGGACTAGATTTTTACGAGCGAGCGGAGCGAGCGAGCAGCGACCACAATTTCCAAGCTATACATACACCTTATATTGCCTTGCACATATTTCTTGTTAGTACCTAATTTTGTCAGCCATTTCGGACATCACATTGCACTTTACTATGTGCAAATAGTACTATTTATGTGAAACTATTGGTAAACTGTATACATTTGTCAGTAGGCAATTCGATAAAGACTTGTGGCTCCACGGGCTGGTGCGAATATTCCAATGTCCGTATGTGCCTGACCGTTGGTTTGTGATACACCTTCACGCGTCCCTCGCTCGCTGCGCCCGCTCGGAAACTAAAGACTAACCTAAAACACATCCATCTTGCGTTCATTATTCGATATAGTGGCGACTTATCTCAAATTTGGGAACGTGTCTGATCGGATGTGAGGTTGGACTAAATTTTTACGAGCGAGCGGAGCGAGCGAGCAACGACCACAATTTCCAAGCTATACATGTACCTTATATTGCGTTGCATATATTTCGTGTTATTACCTAATTTTGTCAGCCATTTCGGACATCACATTGCTCTGTAGTATGTGGAAATAGTACTATTTATGTGAAACTATTGGTAAACTATAAACATTTGTCAGTAGACAATAGGATAAAGACTTCCGGCTCCTCGGGCTGGTGCAAATATTTTAATGTCCTTATGTGCCAAACCGTTGGATTGTGACACAACTTTCCGCGTCCCTCGCTCGCAGTGCTCGCACGAAAACTATAGCCTCACCTAAAACCAATCCATCTTGAGTTCATTATTCGATATGGTGGCGACTTATTTCAAATTTGGGAACGTGTCGGATCGGATGTGAGGTTGGACTAAATTTTTACGAGCGAGCGGAGCGAGCGAGCAACGATCACAATTTCCAAGTTATACATATACCTTATATTACCTTGCATATATTTCGTGTTATTACCGAATTTTGTCAGCTATTTCGGAAATCACATTGCACTTTACTATGTGCAAATAGTACTATTTATGTGAAACTATTGGTAAACTGTAAACATTTGTCAGTAGGCAATTCGATAAAGACTTCTGGCTCCACGGGCTGGTGCGAATATTCCAATGTCCGTATGTGCCTAACCGTTGGTTTGTGATACACCTTTACGCGTCCCTGGCTCGCTGCGCTCGCTCGAAAACAATAGCCTAACCTAAAACCAATCCATCTTGCGTTCATTATTCGATATGGTGGCGACTTATTTCAAATTTGCGAACGTGTCTGATCGGATGTGAGCTTGGACTAAATTTTTACGAGCGAGCAGAGCGAGCGAGCAACGGTCACAATTTCCAAGCTATACATTTACCTTATATTGCATTGCATATATTTCGTGTTATTACCTAATTTTGTCAGCCATTTCGGACATCACATTGCACTGTACTATGTGGAAATAGTACTATTTATGTGAAACTACTGGTAAACTGTATACAATTGTCAGTGGGCAATAGGATAAAGACTTCCGGCTCCTCAGGCTGGTGCGAATATTTTAATGTCCTTATGTGCCAAACCGTTGGATTGTGACACAACTTTCCGCGTCCCTCGCTCGCAGTGCTCGCTCGAAAACTATAGCCTAAACTAAAACCAATCCCTGTTGCGTTAGTCATTCGACATTGAGGCAACTTATTTCAAATTTGGGAACGTGTCGGATCGGTTGTGAGGTTGGACTAGATTTTTACGTGCGAGCGGATCGAGCCAGCAACGGTCACAATTTCCAAGCTAGACATATACCTTATATTGCCTTGCACATATTTCGTGTTAGTACCTAATTTTGTCAGCCATTTCGGACATCACATTGCACTTTACTATGTGCAAATAGTACTATTTATGTGAAACTATTGGTAAACTGTAAACATTTGTCAGTAGGCAATAGCATAAAGACTTCCGGCTCCTCGGGCTGGTGCGAATATTTCAATGTCGCCATCTGCCAAACCGTTGGTTTGTGACACACCATTACGCGTCTCTCGATCGCTGCGCTCGCTCGAAAGCTATAGCCTAACCTATAACCAATCCATCTTGCGTTCATTATTCGATATGGTGGCGACATATTTCAAATTTGCGAACGTGTCTGATCGGTTGTGAGGTTGGACTAGATTTTTACGAGCGAGCGGAGCGAGCGAGCAGCGATCACAATTTCCAAGCTATACATATACCTTATATAGCCTTGCATATATTTCGTGTTATTACCTAATTTTGTCATCCATTTCTGACATCACATTGCACTTTACTATGTGCAAATAGTACTACTTATGTGAAACTATTGGTAAACTGTAAACATTTGTCAGTAGGCAATTCGATAAAGAATTCTGGCTCCTCGGGCTGGTGCGAATATTTCAATGTCCGTATGTGCCAAACCGTTGGTTTGTGATACACCTTCACGCGTCCCTCGCTCGCTGCGCCCGCTCGGAAACTAAAGACTAACATAAAACACATCCATCTTGCGTTCATTATTCAATATAGTGGCGACTTATTTCAAATTTGCGAACGTGTCTGATCGGACGTGAGCTTGGACTAAATTTTTACGAGCGAGCGGAGCGAGCGAGCAACGGTCACAATTTCCAAGCTATACATTTACCTTATATTGCATTGCATATATTTCGTGTTATTACCTAATTTTGTCAGCCATTTCGGACATCACATTGCACTGTACTATGTGGAAATAGTACTATTTATGTGAAACTACTGGTAAACTGTATACAATTGTCAGTGGGCAATAGGATAAAGACTTCCGGCTCCTCGGGCTGGTGCGAATATTTTAATGTCCTTATGTGCCAAACCGTTGGATTGTGACACAACTTTCCGCGTCCCTCGCTCGCAGTGCTCGCTCGAAAACTATAGCCTAAACTAAAACCAATCCCTGTTGCGTTAGTCATTCGACATTGAGGCGACTTATTTCAAATTTGGGAACGTGTCGGATCGGTTGTGAGGTTGGACTAGATTTTTACGTGCGAGCGGATCGAGCCAGCAACGGTCACAATTTCCAAGCTAGACATATACCTTATATTGCCTTGCACATATTTCGTGTTAGTACCTAATTTTGTCAGCCATTTCGGACATCACATTGCACTTTACTATGTGCAAATAGTACTATTTATGTGAAACTATTGGTAAACTGTAAACATTTGTCAGTAGGCAATAGCATAAAGACTTCCGGCTCCTCGGGCTGGTGCGAATATTTCAATGTCGCCATCTGCCAAACCGTTGGTTTGTGACACACCATTACGCGTCTCTCGATCGCTGCGCTCGCTCGAAAGCTATAGCCTAACCTATAACCAATCCATCTTGCGTTCATTATTCGATATGGTGGCGACATATTTCAAATTTGCGAACGTGTCGGATCGGTTGTGAGGTTGGACTAGATTTTTACGAGCGAGCGGAGCGAGCGAGCAGCGATCACAATTTCCAAGCAATACATGTACCTTATATTGCGTTGCATATATTTCGTGTTATTACCTAATTTTGTCAGCCATTTCGGACATCACATTGCTGTGTAGTATGTGGAAATAGTACTATTTATGTGAAACTATTGGTAAACTATAAACATTTGTCAGTAGACAATAGGATAAAGACTTCCGGCTCCTCGGGCTGGTGCAAATATTTTAATGTCCTTATGTGCCAAACCGTTGGATTGTGACACAACTTTCCGCGTCCCTCGCTCGCAGTGCTCGCACGAAAACTATAGCCTCACCTAAAACCAATCCATCTTGAGTTCATTATTCGATATGGTGGCGACTTATTTCAAATTTGGGAACGTGTCGGATCGGATGTGAGGTTGGACTAAATTTTTACGAGCGAGCGGAGCGAGCGAGCAACGATCACAATTTCCAAGTTATACATATACCTTATATTACCTTGCATATATTTCGTGTTATTACCTAATTTTGTCAGCTATTTCGGAAATCACATTGCACTTTACTATGTGCAAATAGTACTATTTATGTGAAACTATTGGTAAACTGTAAACATTTGTCAGTAGGCAATTCGATAAAGACTTCTGGCTCCACGGGCTGGTGCGAATATTCCAATGTCCGTATGTGCCTAACCGTTGGTTTGTGATACACCTTTACGCGTCCCTGGCTCGCTGCGCTCGCTCGAAAACTATAGCCTAACCTAAAACCAATCCATCTTGCGTTCATTATTCGATATGGTGGCGACTTATTTCAAATTTGCGAACGTGTCTGATCGGATGTGAGCTTGGAATAAATTTTTACGAGCGAGCGGAGCGAGCGAGCAACGGTCACAATTTCCAAGCTATACATTTACCTTATATTGCATTGCATATATTTCGTGTTATTACCTAATTTTGTCAGCCATTTCGGACATCACATTGCACTGTACTATGTGGAAATAGTACTATTTATGTGAAACTACTGGTAAACTGTATACAATTGTCAGTGGGCAATAGGATAAAGACTTCCGGCTCCTCGGGCTGGTGCGAATATTTTAATGTCCTTATGTGCCAAACCGTTGGATTGTGACACAACTTTCCGCGTCCCTCGCTCGCAGTGCTCGCTCGAAAACTATAGCCTAACCTAAAACAAATCCATCTTGCGTTCATTATTCAATATGGTGGCGTCTTATTTCACATTTGCTAACGTGTCTGATAGGATGTGAGGTTGGACTAAATTTTTACGAGCGAGCGGAGCGAGCGAGCAGCGATCATAATTTCCAAGCTATACATATACCTTATATTGCCTTGCACATATTTCGTGTTAGTACCTAATTTTGTCAGTCATTTCGGACATCATATTGCTCTGTAGTATGTGGAAATTGTACTATTTATGTAAAACTATTGGTAAACTGTAAACATTTGTCAGTAGGCAATAGGATAGAGACTTCCGGCTCCTCGGGCTGGTGTGAATATTTCAATGCCCCATGTGCCATACCGTTGGATTGTGACACAACTTTCCGCGTCCCTCGCTCGCCGTGCTCGCTCGAAAATTATAGCCTAACCTAAAACCAATTCATCTTGCGTTCATTATTCGATATGGTGGCGACTTATTTCAAATTTGCGAACGTGTCGGATCGGATGTGAGGTTGGACTAAATCTTTACGAGCGAGCGGAGCGAGCGAGCAACGATCACAATTTCCAAGCTATACATATACCTTATATTGCCTTGCATATATTTCGTGTTATTACCTAATTTTGTCAGGCATTTCTGACATCACATTGCACTTTACTATGTGCAAATAGTACTACTTATGTGAAACTATTGGTAAATTGTAAACACTTGTCAGTAGGCAATTCGATAAAGACTTCTGGCTCCTCGGGGTGGTGCGAATATTTCAATGTCCGTATGTGCCAAACCGTTGGTTTGTGATACACCTTTACGCGTCCCTCGCTCGCTGCGCTCGCTCGAAAACTAAAGCCTAACCTATAACCAATCCATCTTGCGTTCATTATTCAATATGGTGGCGTCTTATTTCACATTTGCTAACGTGTCTGATAGGATGTGAGGTTGGACTAAATTTTTACGAGCGAGCGGAGCGAGCGAGCAGCGATCATAATTTCCAAGCTATACATATACCTTATATTGCCTTGCACATATTTCGTGTTAGTACCTAATTTTGTCAGTCATTTCGGACATCATATTGCTCTGTAGTATGTGGAAATTGTACTATTTATGTAAAACTATTGGTAAACTGTAAACATTTGTCAGTAGGCAATAGGATAGAGACTTCCGGCTCCTCGGGCTGGTGTGAATATTTCAATGCCCCATGTGCCATACCGTTGGATTGTGACACAACTTTCCGCGTCCCTCGCTCGCCGTGCTCGCTCGAAAATTATAGCCTAACCTAAAACCAATTCATCTTGCGTTCATTATTCGATATGGTGGCGACTTATTTCAAATTTGCGAACGTGTCGGATCGGATGTGAGGTTGGACTAAATCTTTACGAGCGAGCGGAGCGAGCGAGCAACGATCACAATTTCCAAGCTATACATATACCTTATATTGCCTTGCATATATTTCGTGTTATTACCTAATTTTGTCAGGCATTTCTGACATCACATTGCACTTTACTATGTGCAAATAGTACTACTTATGTGAAACTATTGGTAAATTGTAAACACTTGTCAGTAGGCAATTCGATAAAGACTTCTGGCTCCTCGGGGTGGTGCGAATATTTCAATGTCCGTATGTGCCAAACCGTTGGTTTGTGATACACCTTTACGCGTCCCTCGCTCGCTGCGCTCGCTCGAAAACTAAAGCCTAACCTATAACCAATCCATCTTGCGTTCATTATTCGATATGGTGGCGACATATTTCAAATTTGCGAACGTGTCGGATCGGTTGTGAGGTTGGATTAGATTTTTACGAGCGAGCGGAGCGAGCGAGCAGCGATCACAATTTCCAAGCTATACATATACCTTATATTGCCTTGCACATATTTCGTGTTAGTACCTAATTTTGTCAGCCATTTCTGACATCACGTTGCACTTTACTATGTGCAAATAGTACTACTTATGTAAAACTATTGGTAAACTATAAACATTTGTCAGTAGACAATAGGATAAAGACTTCCGGCTCCTCGGGCTGGTGCGAATATTTCAATGTCCCCATCTGCCAAACCGTTGGATTGTGACACAACTTTCCGCGTCCCTCGCTCGCAGTGCTCGCTCGAAAACTATAGCCTAAACTAAAACCAACCCCTGTTGCGTTAGTCATTCGACATTGTGGCGACTTATTTCAAATTTGCGAACGTGTCGGATCGGTTGTGAGGTTGGACTAGATTTTTACGAGCGAGCGGAGCGAGCGAGCAGGGATCACAATTTCCAAGCTATACATATACCTTATATTGCCTTGCATATATTTCGTGTTATTACCTAATTTTGTCAGCCATTTCTGACATCACATTGCACTTTACTATGTGCAAATAGTACTACTTATGTGAAACTATTGGTAAATTGTAAACACTTGTCAGTAGGCAATTCGATAAAGACTTCTGGCTCCTCGGGGTGGTGCGAATATTTCAATGTCCGTATGTGCCAAACCGTTGGTTTGTGATACACCTTTACGCGTCCCTCGCTCGCTGCGCTCGCTCGAAAACTAAAGCCTAACCTATAACCAATCCATCTTGCGTTCATTATTCGATATGGTGGCGACATATTTCAAATTTGCGAACGTGTCGGATCGGATGTGAGGTTGGACTAAATCTTTACGAGCGAGCGGAGCGAGCGAGCAACGATCACAATTTCCAAGCTATACATATACCTTATATTGCCTTGCATATATTTCGTGTTATTACCTAATTTTGTCAGGCATTTCTGACATCACATTGCACTTTACTATGTGCAAATAGTACTACTTATGTGAAACTATTGGTAAATTGTAAACATTTGTCAGTAGGGAATTCGATAAAGACTTCTGGCTCCTCGGAGTGGTGAGAATATTTCAATGTCCGTATGTGCCAAACCGTTGGTTTGTGATACACCATTACGCGTCTCTCGATCGCTGCGCTCACTCGAAAGCTATAGCCTAACCTATAACCAATCCATCTTGCGTTCATTATTCGATATGGTGGCGACATATTTCAAATTTGCGAACGTGTCGGATCGGTTGTGAGGTTGGACTAGATTTTTACGAGCGAGCGGAGCGAGCGAGCAGCGATCACAATTTCCAAGCTATACATACACCTTATATTGCGTTGCATATATTTCTTGTTATTACCTAATTTTGTCAGCCATTTCGGACATCACATTGCTCTGTAGTATGTGGAAATAGTACTATTTATGTGAAACTATTGGTAAACTATAAACATTTGTCAGTAGACAATAGGATAAAGACTTCCGGCTCCTCGGGCTGGTGCAAATATTTTAATGTCCTTATGTGCCAAACCGTTGGATTGTGACACAACTTTCCGCGTCCCTCGCTTGCAGTGCTCGCACGAAAACTATAGCCTCACCTAAAACCAATCCATCTTGAGTTCATTATTCGACATGGTGATGACTTATTTCAAATTTGGGAACGTGTCGGATCGGATATGAGGTAGGACTAAATTTTTACGAGCGAGCGGAGCGAGCGAGCAACGATCACAATTTCCAAGTTATACATATACCTTATATTACCTTGCATATATTTCGTGTTATTACCTAATTTTGTCAGCTATTTCGGAAATCACATTGCACATTACTATGTGCAAATAGTACTATTTATGTGAAACTATTGGTAAACTGTAAACATTTGTCAGTAGGCAATAGCATAAAGACTTCTGGCTCCTCGGGCTGGTGCGAGTATTTCAATCTCCGTATGTGCCAAACCGTTGGTTTGTGATACACCTTTACGCGTCCCTCGCTCGCTGCGCTCGCTCGAAAACTAAAGCCTAACCTAAAACAAATCCATCTTGCGTTCATTATTCAATATGGTGGGGACTTATTTCACATTTGCTAACGTGTCTGATAGGATGTGAGGTTGGACTAAATTTTTACGAGCGAGCGGAGCGAGCGAGCAGCGATCACAATTTCCAAGCTATACATATACCTTATATTGCCATGCACATATTTCGTGTTAGTACCTAATTTTGTCAGCCATTTCGGACATCACATTGCTCTGTAGTATGTGGAAATTGTACTATTTATGTGAAACTATTGGTAAACTGTAAACATTTGTCAGTAGGTAATAGGATAGAGACTTCCGGCTCCTCGGGCTGGTGTGAATATTTCAATGCCCCATGTGCCATACCGTTGGATTGTGACACAACTTTCCGCGTCCCTCGCTCGCCGTGCTCGCTCGAAAATTATAGCCTAACCTAAAACCAATTCATCTTGCGTTCATTATTCTATATAGTGGCGACTTATTTCAAATTTGCGAACGTGTCGGATCGGATGTGAGGTTGGACTAAATCTTTACGAGCGAGCGGAGCGAGCGAGCAACGATCACAATTTCCAAGCTATACATATACCTTATATTGCCTTGCATATATTTCGTGTTATTACCTAATTTTGTCAGGCATTTCTGACATCACATTGCACTTTACTATGTGCAAATAGTACTACTTATGTGAAACTATTGGTAAATTGTAAACACTTGTCAGTAGGCAATTCGATAAAGACTTCTGGCTCCTCGGGGTGGTGCGAATATTTCAATGTCCGTATGTGCCAAACCGTTGGTTTGTGATACACCTTTACGCGTCCCTCGCTCGCTGCGCTCGCTCGAAAACTAAAGCCTAACCTATAACCAATCCATCTTGCGTTCATTATTCGATATGGTGGCGACATATTTCAAATTTGCGAACGTGTCGGATCGGTTGTGAGGTTGGATGAGATTTTTACGAGCGAGCGGAGCGAGCGAGCAGCGATCACAATTTCCAAGCTATACATATACCTTGTATTGCCTTGCACATATTTCGTGTTAGTACCTAATTTTGTCAGCCATTTCTGACATCACGTTGCACTTTACTATGTGCAAATAGTACTACTTATGTAAAACTATTGGTAAACTATAAACATTTGTCAGTAGACAATAGGATAAAGACTTCCGGCTCCTCGGGCTGGTGCGAATATTTCAATGTCCCCATCTGCCAAACCGTTGGATTGTGACACAACTTTCCGCGTCCCTCGCTCGCAGTGCTCGCTCGAAAACTATAGCCTAAACTAAAACCAACCCCTGTTGCGTTAGTCATTCGACATTGTGGCGACTTATTTCAAATTTGCGAACGTGTCGGATCGGTTGTGAGGTTGGACTAGATTTTTACGAGCGAGCGGAGCGAGCGAGCAGCGATCACAATTTCCAAGCTATACATATACCTTATATTGCCTTGCATATATTTCGTGTTATTACCTAATTTTGTCAGCCATTTCTGACATCACATTGCACTTTACTATGTGCAAATAGTACTACTTATGTGAAACTATTGGTAAACTGTAAACATTTGTCAGTAGGCAATAGCATAAAGACTTCCGGCTCCTCGGGCTGGTGCGAATATTTCAATGTCCCCATCTGCCAAACCGTTGATTTGTGACACACCATTACGCGTCTCTCGATCGCTGCGCTCGCTCGAAAGCTATAGCCTAACCTATAACCAATCCATCTTGCGTTCATTATTCGATATGGTGGCGACATATTTCAAATTTGCGAACGTGTCGGATCGGTTGTGAGGTTGGACTAGATTTTTACGAGCGAGCGGAGCGAGCGAGCAGCGATCACAATTTCCAAGCTATACATATACCTTATATTGCCTTGCACATATTTCGTGTTAGTACCTAATTTTGTCAGCCATTTCGGACATCACATTGCACTTTACTATGTGCAAATAGTACTACTTATGTGAAACTATTGGTAAACTGTAAACATTTGTCAGTAGGCAATAGCATAAAGACTTCTGGCTCCTCGGGCTGGTGCGAGTATTTCAATCTCCGTATGTGCCAAACCGTTGGTTTGTGATACACCTTTACGCGTCCCTCGCTCGCTGCGCTCGCTCGAAAACTAAAGCCTAACCTAAAACAAATCCATCTTGCGTTCATTATTCAATATGGTGGCGACTTATTTCACATTTGCTAACGTGTCTGATAGGATGTGAGGTTGGACTAAATTTTTACGAGCGAGCGGAGCGAGCGAGCAGCGATCACAATTTCCAAGCTATACATATACCTTATATTGCCTTGCACATATTTCGTGTTAGTACCTAATTTTGTCAGCCATTTCGGACATCACATTGCTCTGTAGTATGTGGAAATTGTACTATTTATGTGAAACTATTGGTAAACTGTAAACATTTGTCAGTAGGTAATAGGATAGAGACTTCCGGCTCCTCGGGCTGGTGTGAATATTTCAATGCCCCATGTGCCATACCGTTGGATTGTGACACAACTTTCCGCGTCCCTCGCTCGCCGTGCTCGCTCGAAAATTATAGCCTAACCTAAAACCAATTCATCTTGCGTTCATTATTCGATATAGTGGCGACTTATTTCAAATTTGCGAACGTGTCGGATCGGATGTGAGGTTGGACTAAATCTTTACGAGCGAGCGGAGCGAGCGAGCAACGATCACAATTTCCAAGCTATACATATACCTTATATTGCCTTGCATATATTTCGTGTTATTACCTAATTTTGTCAGGCATTTCTGACATCACATTGCACTTTACTATGTGCAAATAGTACTACTTATGTGAAACTATTGGTAAATTGTAAACACTTGTCAGTAGGCAATACGATAAAGACTTCTGGCTCCTCGGGGTGGTGCGAATATTTCAATGTCCGTATGTGCCAAACCGTTGGTTTGTGATACACCTTTACGCGTCCCTCGCTCGCTGCGCTCGCTCGAAAACTAAAGCCTAACCTATAACCAATCCATCTTGCGTTCATTATTCGATATGGTGGCGACATATTTCAAATTTGCGAACGTGTCGGATCGGTTGTGAGGTTGGATTAGATTTTTACGAGCGAGCGGAGCGAGCGAGCAGCGATCACAATTTCCAAGCTATACATATACCTTATATTGCCTTGCACATATTTCGTGTTAGTACCTAATTTTGTCAGCCATTTCTGACATCACGTTGCACTTTACTATGTGCAAATAGTACTACTTATGTAAAACTATTGGTAAACTATAAACATTTGTCAGTAGACAATAGGATAAAGACTTCCGGCTCCTCGGGCTGGTGCGAATATTTCAATGTCCCCATCTGCCAAACCGTTGGATTGTGACACAACTTTCCGCGTCCCTCGCTCGCAGTGCTCGCTCGAAAACTATAGCCTAAACTAAAACCAACCCCTGTTGCGTTAGTCATTCGACATTGTGGCGACTTATTTCAAATTTGCGAACGTGTCGGATCGGTTGTGAGGTTGGACTAGATTTTTACGAGCGAGCGGATCGAGCGAGCAGCGATCACAATTTCCAAGCTATACATATACCTTATATTGCCTTGCATATATTTCGTGTTATTACCTAATTTTGTCAGCCATTTCTGACATCGCATTGCACTTTACTATGTGCAAATAGTACTACTTATGTGAAACTATTGGTAAACTGTAAACATTTGTCAGTAGGCAATAGCATAAAGACTTCCGGCTCCTCGGGCTGGTGCGAATATTTCAATGTCCCCATCTGCCAAACCGTTGATTTGTGACACACCATTACGCGTCTCTCTATCGCTGCGCTCGCTCGAAAGCTATAGCCTAACCTATAACCAATCCATCTTGCGTTCATTATTCGATATGGTGGCGACATATTTCAAATTTGCGAACGTGTCGGATCGGTTGTGAGGTTGGACTAGATTTTTACGAGCGAGCGGAGCGAGCGAGCAGCGATCACAATTTCCAAGCTATACATATACCTTATATTGCCTTGCACATATTTCGTGTTAGTACCTAATTTTGTCAGCCATTTCGGACATCACATTGCACTGTACTATGTGGAAATAGTACTATTTATGTGAAACTATTGGTAAACTGTAAACATTTGTCAGTAGGCAATAGGATAGAGACTTCCGGCTCCTCGGGCTGGTGCGAATATTTCAATGTACCCATGTGCCAAACCGTTGGATTGTGACACAACTTTCCGCGTCCATCGCTCGCCGTGCGCGCTCGAAAACTTTAGCCTAACCTAAAACAAATTCATCTTGCGTTCATTATTCGATATGGTGGCGACTTATTTCAAATTTGCGAACGTGTCGGATCGGATGTGAGGTTGGACTAAATCTTTACGAGCGAGCGGAGCGAGCGAGCAACGATCACAATTTCCAAGCTATACATATACCTTATATTGCCTTGCATATATTTCGTGTTATTACCTAATTTTGTCAGGCATTTCTGACATCACATTGCACTTTACTATGTGCAAATAGTACTACTTATGTGAAACTATTGGTAAATTGTAAACATTTGTCAGTAGGGAATTCGATAAAGACTTCTGGCTCCTCGGAGTGGTGAGAATATTTCAATGTCCGTATGTGCCAAACCGTTGGTTTGTGATACACCATTACGCGTCTCTCGATCGCTGCGCTCGCTCGAAAGCTATAGCCTAACCTATAACCAATCCATCTTGCGTTCATTATTCGATATGGTGGCGACATATTTCAAATTTGCGAACGTGTCGGATCGGTTGTGAGGTTGGACTAGATTTTTACGAGCGAGCGGAGCGAGCGAGCAGCGATCACAATTTCCAAGCTATACATACACCTTATATTGCGTTGCATATATTTCTTGTTATTACCTAATTTTGTCAGCCATTTCGGACATCACATTGCTCTGTAGTATGTGGAAATAGTACTATTTATGTGAAACTATTGGTAAACTATAAACATTTGTCAGTAGACAATAGGATAAAGACTTCCGGCTCCTCGGGCTGGTGCAAATATTTTAATGTCCTTATGTGCCAAACCGTTGGATTGTGACACAACTTTCCGCGTCCCTCGCTTGCAGTGCTCGCACGAAAACTATAGCCTCACCTAAAACCAATCCATCTTGAGTTCATTATTCGATATGGTGGCGACTTATTTCAAATTTGGGAACGTGTCGGATCGGATATGAGGTAGGACTAAATTTTTACGAGCGAGCGGAGCGAGCTAGCAACGATCACAATTTCCAAGTTATACATATACCTTATATTACCTTGCATATATTTCGTGTTATTACCTAATTTTGTAGCTATTTCGGAAATCACATTGCACATTACTATGTGCAAATAGTACTATTTATGTGAAACTATTGGTAAACTGTAAACATTTGTCAGTAGGCAATAGCATAAAGACTTCTGGCTCCTCGGGCTGGTGCGAGTATTTCAATCTCCGTATGTGCCAAACCGTTGGTTTGTGATACACCTTTACGCGTCCCTCGCTCGCTGCGCTCGCTCGAAAACTAAAGCCTAACCTAAAACAAATCCATCTTGCGTTCATTATTCAATATGGTGGCGACTTATTTCACATTTGCTAACGTGTCTGATAGGATGTGAGGTTGGACTAAATTTTTACGAGCGAGCGGAGCGAGCGAGCAGCGATCACAATTTCCAAGCTATACATATACCTTATATTGCCTTGCACATATTTCGTGTTAGTACCTAATATTGTCAGCCATTTCGGACATCACATTGCTCTGTAGTATGTGGAAATTGTACTATTTATGTGAAACTATTGGTAAACTGTAAACATTTGTCAGTAGGTAATAGGATAGAGACTTCCGGCTCCTCGGGCTGGTGTGAATATTTCAATGCCCCATGTGCCATACCGTTGGATTGTGACACAACTTTCCGCGTCCCTCGCTCGCCGTGCTCGCTCGAAAATTATAGCCTAACCTAAAACCAATTCATCTTGCGTTCATTATTCGATATAGTGGCGACTTATTTCAAATTTGCGAACGTGTCGGATCGGATGTGAGGTTGGACTAAATCTTTACGAGCGAGCGGAGCGAGCGAGCAACGATCACAATTTCCAAGCTATACATATACCTTATATTGCCTTGCATATATTTCGTGTTATTACCTAATTTTGTCAGGCATTTCTGACATCACATTGCACTTTACTATGTGCAAATAGTACTACTTATGTGAAACTATTGGTAAATTGTAAACACTTGGTCAGTAGGCAATTCGATAAAGACTTCTGGCTCCTCGGGGTGGTGCGAATATTTCAATGTCCGTATGTGCCAAACCGTTGGTTTGTGATACACCTTTACGCGTCCCTCGCTCGCTGCGCTCGCTCGAAAACTAAAGCCTAACCTATAACCAATCCATCTTGCGTTCATTATTCGATATGGTGGCGACATATTTCAAATTTGCGAACGTGTCGGATCGGTTGTGAGGTTGGATTAGATTTTTACGAGCGAGCGGAGCGAGCGAGCAGCGATCACAATTTCCAAGCTATACATATACCTTATATTGCCTTGCACATATTTCGTGTTAGTACCTAATTTTGTCAGCCATTTCTGACATCACGTTGCACTTTACTATGTGCAAATAGTACTACTTATGTAAAAACTATTGGTAAACTATAAACATTTGTCAGTAGACAATAGGATAAAGACTTCCGGCTCCTCGGGCTGGTGCGAATATTTCAATGTCCCCATCTGCCAAACCGTTGGATTGTGACACAACTTTCCGCGTCCCTCGCTCGCAGTGCTCGCTCGAAAACTATAGCCTAAACTAAAACCAACCCCTGTTGCGTTAGTCATTCGACATTGTGGCGACTTATTTCAAATTTGCGAACGTGTCGGATCGGTTGTGAGGTTGGACTAGATTTTTACGAGCGAGCGGAGCGAGCGAGCAGCGATCACAATTTCCAAGCTATACATATACCTTATATTGCCTTGCATATATTTCGTGTTATTACCTAATTTTGTCATCCATTTCTGACATCACATTGCACTTTACTATGTGCAAATAGTACTATTTATGTGAAACTATTGGTAAACTGTAAACATTTGTCAGTAGGCAATAGCATAAAGACTTCTGGCTCCTCGGGCTGGTGCGAATATTTCAATGTCGCCATCTGCCAAACCGTTGGTTTGTGACACACCATTACGCGTCTCTCGATCGCTGCGCTCGCTCGAAAGCTATAGCCTAACCTATAACCAATCCATCTTGCGTTCATTATTCGATATGGTGGCGACATATTTCAAATTTGCGAACGTGTCGGATCGGTTGTGAGGTTGGACTAGATTTTTACGAGCGAGCGGAGCGAGCGAGCAGCGATCACAATTTCCAAGCTATACATATACCTTATATAGCCTTGCATATATTTCGTGTTATTACCTAATTTTGTCATCCATTTCTGACATCACATTGCACTTTACTATGTGCAAATAGTACTACTTATGTGAAACTATTGGTAAACTGTAAACATTTGTCAGTAGGCAATTCGATAAAGAATTCTGGCTCCTCGGGCTGGTGCGAATATTTCAATGTCCGTATGTGCCAAACCGTTGGTTTGTGATACACCTTCACGCGTCCCTCGCACGCTGCGCCCGCTCGGAAACTAAAGACTAACCTAAAACACATCCATCTTGCGTTCATTATTCAATATAGTGGCGACTTATTTCAAATTTGGGAACGTGTCTGATCGGATGTGAGGTTGGACTAAATTTTTACGAGCGAGCGGAGCGAGCGAGCAACGATCACAATTTCCAAGCTATACATGTACCTTATATTGCGTTGCATATATTTCGTGTTATTACCTAATTTTGTCAGCCATTTCGGACATCACATTGCTCTGTAGTATGTGGAAATAGTACTATTTATGTGAAACTATTGGTAAACTATAAACATTTGTCTGTAGACAATAGGATAAAGACTTCCGGCTCCTCGGGCTGGTGCAAATATTTTAATGTCCTTATGTGCCAAACCGTTGGATTGTGACACAACTTTCCGCGTCCCTCGCTCGCAGTGCTCGCTCGAAAACTATAGCCTAAACTAAAACCAATCCCTGTTGCGTTAGTCATTCGACATTGAGGCGACTTATTTCAAATTTGGGAACGTGTCGGATCGGTTGTGAGGTTGGACTAGATTTTTACGTGCGAGCGGATCGAGCCAGCAACGGTCACAATTTCCAAGCTTGACATATACCTTATATTGCCTTGCACATATTTCGTGTTAGTACCTAATTTTGTCAGCCTTTTCGGACATCACATTGCACTTTACTATGTGCAAATAGTACTATTTATGTGAAACTATTGGTAAACTGTAAACATTTGTCAGTAGGCAATAGCATAAAGACTTCCGGCTCCCCGGGCTGGTGCGAATATTTCAATATCCCCATCTGCCAAACCGTTGGTTTGTGACACACCATTACGCGTCTCTCGATCGCTGCGCTCGCTCGAAAGCTATATCCTAACCTATAACCAATCCATCTTGCGTTCATTATTCAATATGGTGGCGACATATTTCAAATTTGCGAACGTGTCGGATCGGTTGTGAGGTTGGACTAGATTTTTACGAGCGAGCGGAGCGAGCGAGCAGCGATCACAATTTCCAAGCTATACATATACCTTATATTGCCTTGCACATATTTCGTGTTAGTACCTAATTTTGTCAGCCATTTCGGACATCACATTGCACTGTACTATGTGGAAATAGTACTACTTATGTGAAACTACTGGTAAACTGTATACATTTGTCAGTGGGCAATAGGATAGAGACTTCCGGCTCCTCGGGCTGGTGCGAATATTCCAATGTCCGTATGTGCCTAACCGTTGGTTTGTGATACAACTTTACGCGTCCCTCGCTGGCTGCGCTCGCTCGAAAACTATAGCCTAACCTAAAACCAATCCATCTTGCGTTCATTATTCGATATGGCGGCGACATATTTCAAATTTGCGAACGTGTCGGATCGGATGTGAGGTTGGACTAAATCTTTACGAGCGAGCGGAGCGAGCGAACATCGATCACAATTTCCAATCTATACATATACCTTATATTGCCTTGCATATATTTCGTGTTATTACCTAATTTTGTCATCCATTTCTGACATCACATTGCACTTTACTATGTGGAAGTAGTACTATTTATGTGAAACTATTGGTAAACTATAAACATTTGTCAGTAGACAATAGGATAAAGACTTCCGGCTCCTCGGGCTGGTGCAAATATTTTAATGTCCTTATGTGCCAAACCGTTGGATTGTGACACAACTTTCCGCGTCCCTCGCTCGCAGTGCTCGCACGAAAACTATAGCCTCACCTAAAACCAATCCATCTTGAGATCAGTATTCGATATGGTGGCGACTTATTTCAAATTTGGGAACGTGTCGGATCGGATGTGAGGTTGGACTAAATCTTTACGAGCGAGCGGAGCGAGCGAGCAACGATCACAATTTCCAAGCTATACATATACCTTATATTGCCTTGCATATATTTCGTGTTATTACCTAATTTTGTCAGCCATTTCTGACATCACATTGCACTGTACTATGTGCAAATAGTACTACTTATGTGAAACTATTGGTAAACTGTAAACATTTGTCTGTATGCAATAGCATAAAGACTTCCGGCTCCTCGGGCTGGTGCGAATATTTCAATGTCCCCATCTGCCAAACCGTTGGTTTGTGACACACCATTACGCGTCTCTCGATCGCTGCGCTCGCTCGAAAGCTATAGCCTAACCTATAACCAATCCCTGTTGCGTTAGTCATTCGACATTGAGGCGACTTATTTAAAATTTGGGAACGTGTCGGATCGGATGTGAGGTTGGACTAAATTGTTACGAGAGAGCGGAGCGAGCGAGCAACGATCACAATTTCCAAGTTATACATATACCTTATATTGCCTTGCATATATTTCGTGTTATTACCTAATTTTGTCAGCCATTTCTGACATCACATTGCACTTTACTATGTGCAAATAGTACTACTTATGTGAAACTACTGGTAAACTGTATACAATTGTCAGTGGGCAATAGGATAAAGACTTCCTGCTCCTCGGGCCTGTGCGAATATTTTAATGTCCTTATGTGCCAAACCGTTGGATTGTGACACAACTTTCCGCGTCCCTCGATCGCAGTGCTCGCTCGAAAACTATAGCCTAATCTAAAACCAATCCCTGTTGCGTTAGTCATTCGACATTGAGGCGACTTATTTCAAATTTGGGAACGTGTCGGATCGGTTGTGAGGTTGGACTAGATTTTTACGTGCGAGCGGATCGAGCCAGCAACGGTCACAATTTCCAAGCTAGACATATACCTTATATTGCCTTGCACATATTTCGTGTTAGTACCTAATTTTGTCAGCCATTTCGGACA
Organism: Bombus affinis; assembly: GCF_024516045.1. Lineage (NCBI taxonomy): Eukaryota > Metazoa > Arthropoda > Insecta > Hymenoptera > Apidae > Bombus > Bombus affinis. The sequence continues at coordinate 35,644 of NW_026109292.1, read as the reverse complement.
TCACATTGCACTTTACTATGTGCAAATAGTACTACTTATGTGAAACTATTGGTAAACTGTAAACATTTGTCAGTAGGCAATTCGATAAAGACTTCTGGCTCCTCGGGCTGGTGCGAATATTTCAATGTCCGTATGTGCCAAACCGATGGTTTGTGATACACCTTCACGCGTCCCTCGCTCGCTGCGCTCGCTCGAAAACTAAAGTCTAACCTAAAACACATCAATCTTGCGTTCATTATTCAATATGGTGGCGACTTGTTTCAAATTTGGGAACGTGTCTGATCGGATGTGAGGTTGGACTAAATTTTTACGAGCGAGCGGAGCGAGCGAGCAACGATCACAATTTCCAAGCTATACATGTACCTTATATTGCGTTGCATATATTTCGTGTTATTACCTAATTTTGTCAGCCATTTCGGACATCACGTAGACTGTAGTATGTGGAAATAGTACTATTTATGTAAAACTATTGGTAAACTATAAACATTTGTCAGTAGACAATAGGATAAAGACTTCCGGCTCCTCGGGCTGGTGCGAATATTTTAATGTCCTTATGTGCCAAACCGTTGGATTGTGACACAACTTTCCGCGTCCCTCGCTCGCAGTGCTCGCACGAAAACTATAGCCTAAACTAAAACCAATCCCCGTTGCGTTAGTCATTCGACATTGAGGCGACTTATTTCAAATATGGGAACGTGTCGGATCGGTTGTGAGGTTGGACTAGATTTTTACGAGCGAGCGGATTCAGCCAGCAACGGTCACAATTTCCAAGCTATACATATACCTTATATTGCCTTGCACATATTTCGTGTCAGTACCTAATTTTGTCAGCCATTTCGGACATCACGTAGACTGTAGTATGCGGAAATAGTACTATTGATGTGAAACTATTCATAAACTGTATACATTTGTCAGTAGGCAATTCGATAAAGGCTTCCGGCTCCTCGGGCTGGTGCGAATATTTCAATGCTCGTATGTGCCAAACCGTTGGTTTGTGGCACACATTTACGCGTCTATCGCTCGCTGCTCTCGCTCGAAAACTATAGCCTAACCTAAAACCAATGCATCTTGAGTTCATTATTCGATATGGTGGCGACTTTTTTCAAATTTGGGAACGTGTCGGATCGGATGTGAGGTTGGACTAAATTTTTACGAGCGAGCGGAGCGAGCGAGCAACGATCACAATTTCCAAGCTATACATGTACCTTATATTGCGTTGCATATATTTCGTGTTATTACCTAATTTTGTCAGCCATTTCGGACATCACATTGCTCTGTAGTATGTGGAAATAGTACTGTTTATGTGAAACTATTGGTAAACTGTACACATTTGTCAGTAGGCAATAGCATAAAGACTTCCGGCTCCTCGGGCTGGTGCGAATATTTCAATGTCCCCATCTGCCAAACCGTTGGTTTGTGACACACCATTACGCGTCTCTCGATCGCTGCGCTCGCTCGAGAGCTATAGCCTAACCTATAACCAATCCATCTTGCGTTCATTATTCGATATGGTGGCGACATATTTCAAATTTGCGAACGTGTCGGATCGGTTGTGAGGTTGGTCTAGATTTTTACGAGCGAGCGGAGCGAGCGAGCAGCGATCACAATTTCCAAGCTATACATATACCTTATATTGCCTTGCACATATTTCGTGTTAGTACCTAATTTTGTCAGCCATTTCGGACATCACATTGCACTGTACTATGTGGAAATAGTACTATTTATGTGAAACTACTGGTAAACTGTATACATTTGTCAGTGTGCAATAGGATAGAGACTTCCGGCTCCTCGGGCTGGTGCGAATATTTCAATGTCCCCATGTGCCATACCGTTGGATTGTGACACAACTTTCCGCGTCCCTCGCTCGCCGTGCTCGCTCGAAAACTATAGCTTAACCTAATACAAATCCATCTTGCGTTCATTATTCGATATGGCTGCGACATATTTCAAATTTGCGAACGTGTCGGATCGGTTGTGAGGTTGGACTAGATTTTTACGAGCGAGCGGATCCAGCCAGCAACGGTCACAATTTCCAAGCTATACATATACCTTATATTGCCTTGCACATATTTCGTGTTAGTACCTAATTTTGTCAGCCATTTCGGACATCACATTGCACTGTACTATGTGGAAATAGTACTATTTATGTGAAACTACTGGTAAACTGTATACATTTGTCAGTATGCAATAGCATAAAGACTTCCGGCTCCTCGGGCTGGTGCGAATATTTCAATGTCCCCATCTGCCAAACCGTTGGTTTGTGACACACCATTACGCGTCTCTCGATCGCTGCGCTCGCTCGAAAGCTATAGCCTAACCTATAACCAATCCCTGTTGCGTTAGTCATTCGACATTGAGGCGACTTATTTAAAATTTGGGAACGTGTCGGATCGGATGTGAGGTTGGACTAAATTGTTACGAGAGAGCGGAGCGAGCGAGCAACGATCACAATTTCCAAGTTATACATATACCTTATATTGCCTTGCATATATTTCGTGTTATTACCTAATTTTGTCAGCCATTTCTGACATCACATTGCACTTTACTATGTGCAAATAGTACTACTTATGTGAAACTATTGGTAAACTGTAAACATTTGTCAGTAGGCAATAGCATAAAGACTTCCGGCTCCTCGGGCTGGTGCGAATATTTCAATGTCCCCATCTGCCAAACCGTTGGTTTGTGACACACCATTACGCGTCCCTCGATCGCTGCGCTCGCTCGAAAGCTATAGCCTAACCTATAACCAATCCATCTTGCGTTCATTATTCGATATGGTGGCGACATATTTCAAATTTGCGAACGTGTCGGATCGGATGTGAGGTTGGACTAAATCTTTACGAGCGAGCGGAGCGAGCGAGCATCGATCACAATTTCCAATCTATACATATACCTTATATTGCCTTGCATATATTTCGTGTTATTACCTAATTTTGTCAGCCATTTCTGACATCACATTGCACTTTACTATGTGCAAATTGTACTACTTATGTGAAACTATTGGTAAACTGTAAACATTTGTCAGTAGGCAATTCGATAAAGACTTCTGGCTCCTCGGGCTGGTGCGAATATTCCAAAGTCCGTATGTGCCTACCCTTTGGTTTGTGATACACCTTTACGCGTCCCTCGCTGGCTGCGCTCGCTCGAAAACTATAGCCTAACCTAAAACCAATCCATCTTGCGTTCATTATTCGATATGGTGGCCACTTATTTCAAATTTGCGAACGTGTCTGATCGGATGTGAGGTTGGACTAAATTTTTACGAGCGAGCGGAGCGAGCGAGCAGAGATCACAATTTCCAAGCTATACATATACCTTATATTGTCTTGCATATATTTCGTGTTATCACCTAATTTTGTCAGCCATTTCTGACATCACATTGCACTTTACTATGTGCAAATAGTACTACTTATGTAAAACTATTGGTAAACTGTAAACATTTGTCAGTATGCAATAGCATCAAGGTCTCGATGATGGCGGCAAGCAGAACGGACACGTGCACGACGCTCCGTAGGCATAACCGAAATACCTGGGTAAATTAAAGAACTCGGGCGGAAAGTGCACGAAAGTGAAGTTTCTAGTGCTCCGGAATGAGTGGGAATACAAGAAATATGGGAGCTCGCTGGTATAAAAGCGAGAGAATCGATTGAAAGTGCGTGTGGAAAGTGAGGTTAGGGGCAGAGCGAAGGCCATCTTGGGTCGCGAGACCGAAGCGCCACCGGGCGGGCTACCTGGGTAACCAAGGAGTGGGAGAGCGCCCCCGTGGAGGGCCAGTCAAAACTCCCCGCGTCGAACAGTGATAGGGACACTGCGAGTTTAAGTATCCGGTCATCAGACAGACGACTGGCGACCTTACGACGACATCGGCAAGTATTTAGGACACGAATCGCATACACGCGGAAGGATACACCTCAAAAATACATATATATATATGTATATTAAAATCATAAACACAATATGGACAAGTACTACAAGGTAAGTAAACATACGGCTCAGGGGGTTTCGGAGCTTCCAGGCCCCGTCGGGGATTCGAGTAGCGTCCCAGGCTCGACCCGACGGTCACCCAACGACTGGACGAACGGCGAGGGGAAGGTCGATCCCAGGGCCTCCCCTCGTTCGGTAAACACGACCGGGGACCAAGAAACACCCGCAGATGTCACAGAGGGAAAGATGTGCAAAAAAAGCACAAGAAGATACCTCGAATATGATGAAGACATCGCGGGATTCATCGAGGATGTCGAGATGCCAATGCAGGCACTCAAGGATAAGACACCTCCCACCGTAAAGGCGACCCGATTCGCAAAGGAAAAAATCCCGAAAGGTGACAAGATCACCAGATATTTGAGAAAGTCCCCAGTGGAGGGGAGGGCGGGCAAGACAACGAGAAGCCTGGCCAGAAGCCAGCCGATGGCATCGAAGGACGAAGCGGCCAGCACCTCGGAGCTGGACACACCGGCGGAAATGTCGGACAGCGGCAGCGAAGCGGCGGCGCCAAGGGAAAGTCTCAGGAGGAAGGCCATGGCGAACAGAGCAACGGCCGAGACCGAAAGCAATGACGAGGACAGTATCGTCATCAAAATGAGCGAATGGAAGACGATGACGGAAATCATCACAGAAGTCTTCCGCGAAATCCAATACATAGGTAGCAGACTCTACCTCATGAGCAAAAAGGATACCGACATCAAGGAAAGGAGGGACGCTATCAGTAAAAAAGCGTCCGAGCTCCACTCGATGTTGGACGAGATGAGGCTCAAGAGGAACGCTAGGACAGCCACGGCCACCAGGATGACCACCCCTCCGGGGAGGAGTGAGGAGAAGGAAGGAAAAAGGAAGGAGAGATCGCCCGTCGAGGGGAAGGGCGACACCAAGAGAAAGAGACCAACGACCATGGAGGCCTCCTACGCAGGAGCCTGTGCCGGCAACAGCTCGGCAAAAGCGACTACTGACTACACGGACAGCGATGTAAAGGATGACTGGATCCCTGTCCGCGGAAGGAGAGGAAAAAGAACGGGCACCCCGACGGTGGTCAGTAAGGCGAACGCAGGAAGGGCGGCATTGGACAAGCCAAAGAGGCCGGAGGGACCGAAGAGGATTCGTAACAGACCCGAAGCCATCCTCGTCAAAGTAGGGCAAGACAAGGAGTGGATCCAGGCCTACAAAGACCTGATGGGGGCAAAGGAGACCCTAAAAGAGAGCTGTGGAATTAGGAGGACCAGAACAGGTGACATTCTAATCGAGCTGAAAGCAGGTAGCAACGCCAAAAAGACCGCGGCGGATATGAACACGGCGCTAAGAGGCAAGGTGAGAGCGCTACCAATGCGCGACAAGACCTCCGTAGAGATCAGGGATATAGACCCGCTCGTAGGCAAGGAAGAACTAGCCAGGGTGATAGGAATGCATCTGGGCATAAGCGACATCACTGAGGTCGAAGTAAAGACCCTAAAAATGGCGCCGTGGGGCACCCAATCGGCAATAGTGACGATGCCGAAAGCCTACCTGGCCAAAGAGGGGGCGAGCCGGAAGATCAGAACCGGCTTGACGATAGCCTCGATAAAGGCACTACCCAATGTAGTAAAGTGCTACAGATGTCACATGTTCGGTCATATCGCGAACAAATGCACGGCGATAAGCCCTGGAAAGGAGATTTGCAGGAAGTGCGGAGCCAAAGACCACACGATAGCTGCCTGCGCCAACGCACCCTGCTGCTCCATCTGCAGCAAGGAGAAAGGTGTGAAATTTGACCACGTAACCGGATCCCTGGCTTGTCCAGAGTATAGAAGGCGGTTGAAAGCGAATAAATGAGGATACTGCAGATAAACCTCAACAGATGCAAGCTGGCGCAGGACATGATGCACCAATGCGCGATCGAACTTAGGCCGGATATAATAATAATTTCCGAGCCGAACAGGCAGCTACCGCACTGGTTTAATGACACCAAAGGAGACGCCTCGATATGGGTCACACTCCTCAACGGCAAACTGCCCGATGAAACAACAGAGGTCAAGAGCGACGGGATAGTGGGCGTCCGCGTCGGCGACGTCTTCTGCTTCAGCGGATACTGCTCGCCCAACATAAATAGGCTAGCATACTCCGAGTACATAGACACGCTGTCGACTATGACGAAGAGCGCTGCTAGAAGACACGACAAGGTCGTCGTGGCCGGAGACTTCAACGCAAAGTCAACCTGTTGGGGAGGATCGACCACAGACAAGAGAGGGAGAGTCTTAATGGAGGCACTAAGCAGCCACCGGGTGTTTCCACTGAGGCTCAAGGAAAAGTATACCTTCTTCATGAACGGGAAGACGAGCTTCCCTGACATAATAAGCGTATCCAATAAGGTCAGCGAGATACACGCCGGAAGCGCGGTCTTGGACAAATACTCGGCCTCGGACCATCTGTACGTGCTCCACAGGTTTAAGGCGAGGAAGACCCGAACCGTATCGAAGTTCTTCAGGTACGTGACCAAGGACATATCGCCGGAGGAGTTCCTGAGCAGATTCGACGACACTCTGAAGAAGGAAGACCTCAACGCGGCTATCGGAGAGGATGGGGCCGAGCCCCTGCAAAAGAGCATCGAAGGTACGTGCGAAGGGATGCTAAGGAAGTCGAACAGTGCGGCGACCCGCAAGTACGCGAACTACTGGTGGAACCCGATGATCGCGGAACTGAGAGCGCAGGCGCACAAAGCGCTCAGGAGGGTGACGAGAGAAAGGAAGAAGAACGCCGGCAACACCGAGCCCCTCGTCAACGCCTACAAGGAGATCCGAAGGCAATTAAAAAAGGAGATCGCCCGCAGCAAAAAAACAGCCTGGGCAGAATACTGCAAGATACTGGAGAGCGACCCTTGGGGCAAACCCTATCGCACGGTCATGAAGATATGTAAAAGCAAGGGACCAACCAACGACATGCCGATCGACATGGTGAAGGCAGTCTTACAGAGGCTATTCACCTTGGGACACGGACCCCCCCATTATGAGGGCCGCGAAAAGGCAGAGACCGAAGAAGAAGGAGATATTAGCCTCAGCGTCGCCATCGGCGAAGGCGATGTCGTCGATGCCGCCGGAAGAATGAACACCAAGAAGGCTGCAGGAGTCGATGGCGTGCCGTGCGAGATCGCGAAGCTGGTAGCGAGTCGCAGGAGCGAACTCGTGACAAGGGCGTTCAACGGCATCACTGAAACAGGAAGGATCCCAGTCTGCTGGAAGACGGCCAGAGTAATACTGCTAAGGAAACCGGGTAAGGATCCCAGTCTCCCTAACGCGTACCGGCCGATAAGCATACTCCCAACCATGAGCAAGATCTGGGAAAAATGCTTTAAGAAGATCATCGAGAGATGCATCGGAATGGACCCGTTCCATCGGAGGCAATATGGCTTCAGAAAGAAGAGGAGTACGGTAGACGCCATCACGCAGGTGATGAAGTTTGCCAACATCTGCAGACAGAAGAAGGTAGTATGCGTGATGATCACCCTAGATATTAGCAATGCCTTCAATTCGCTCAGCTGGAAGAGCATATACGAGGAATTTGACAAGAGGAAGCTGCCATGGAAGGTCAAAAGGCTAATCGGCAGTTACCTATCCGGAAGGAGGATCATCGTGAGCAACCAGCACGGCACGGTGGAGCACGAGGTGGCGGCGGGAGTCCTGCAGGGATCCATCCTCGGACCATTCCTGTGGAACTTGGTATACGACCGGTTGCTCGAGAGACTCGACAACATGCCAATGGTCAGAGCAACCGCCTTCGCGGATGATCTGGCCATCACATGCTCCGTCGGGAGGAACGAAGAGGCCTCCGCCAAGGTCAACACGATGCTAAGGATCGCCAACGACTGGTGCACGAGTGTCGGGCTCACCCTGGCGAGAGAAAAGACGGAGGTCATGTTCATCACAAGCTTGCGAGTGCCGAGAGTGGTGAAACTCAGGTTGGGCTCCTCGGACATCGAAACGGTCGATCGCATCAGGTATCTCGGAGTCGTCATTGACTCCAGTCGGAGGTTCGGTGCGCACATCGAGATGGCGTGTAACAGAGCCGACAAGTTAATAGGAGCACTTAGGGGAATTCTACCCAACATCAACGGGCCGCCCAGCTTGGCTCGGAGGCTCTACTACAATGTGTGGGAGTCCATCGTAACTTACGGAGCACCGGTGTGGGCTAGAGCAGCAAATACCGATAAGAACAGGAAAAAGCTGAAACGTGCACAACGAACGGCCCTGTGCATAACAACGACGGCATATCGTACCGTCTCCCACGCGGCTCTTTGCGTGTTGACCGGGAATCTCCCGATTTACATAAAGATAAAGATGCTCGGAGAGACCTACGAGAGGAACAAGATCCACGGGCCCAGGAGTGGCACGGATGACGACTGCAAGCTGAAGGAGGAACTGGAGGCGATTCGCAAGAAGGCCCAAGAGGACTGGCAGAAGGAGTGGAACAACTACAAAAAAGAAAATATCACAAAGAAGCTAATACCGAGTGCGCTGTTATTTACCAAAAAGAAGATGGACATCGATCACCACACCATGCAGCTCCTAACCGGGCATGGGAGCTTCGGTGTCTATAGGAAAAGGATTGGCAGGGACAGCGACAGCAACTGTCTCGACTGTGGAGACCCGAACGACGATGCAGAGCACGCCCTCTTCGCGTGCCCGAAGTGGACGGACAGAAGGATCGAGCTGGAGAACGCTCTGGGCGGGAAGATAGACGTGGGCAATCTGATCGCCACGGTGACCGCCAAGGACGAGAGCTGGAATAAATTTAGGCAATTCTGCAAGACCGTCATGTGTCACAGGAGGGTGACAGCGAGGGCCTGGGAAGAAGCAAGGAGGAGAACGAGCGAAACAACAACTACGCGGAGCAATGAGGGCAAGAACATGAAACAACGAAAAACCGCAGAAGGAGACCAGCCCAGTATTCTGAACTGGCTGAGAGGACGACATGAGCAGTAACGGCCCGAAGAAGTAGATACTACGGGGCACGAAAGGACAACCCTGATGACTGCCGACAGGTTTTACCGGGGTTGTCTGCCCCCCAAGCGGAGGAAGAAGGAGGAGGGGTTTTTAGTGGGTATGGCAACGACATCCGACCGACTCCCACATAACCCAGTGATGCGGGTCACTGGGCATGCGTAATAGCATTTTCCCCTCCCCACGCAAAAAAAAAAAAAAAAAAAAGTATGCAATAGCATAAAGACTTCCGGCTCCTCGGGCTGGTGCGAATATTTCAATGTCCCCATCTGCCAAACCGTTGGTTTGTGACACACCATTACGCGTCCCTCGATCGCTGCGCTCGCTCGAAAGCTATAGCCTAACCTATAACCAATCCATCTTGCGTTCATTATTCGATATGGTGGCGACATATTTCAAATTTGCGAACGTGTCGGATCGGATGTGAGGTTGGACTAAATCTTTACGAGCGAGCGGAGCGAGCGAGCATCGATCACAATTTCCAATCTATACATATACCTTATATTGCCTTGCATATATTTCGTGTTATTACCTAATTTTGTCAGCCATTTCTGACATCACATTGCACTTTACTATGTGCAAATTGTACTACTTATGTGAAACTATTGGTAAACTGTAAACATTTGTCAGTAGGCAATTCGATAAAGACTTCTGGCTCCTCGGGCTGGTGCGAATATTCCAAAGTCCGTATGTGCCTACCCTTTGGTTTGTGATACACCTTTACGCGTCCCTCGCTGGCTGCGCTCGCTCGAAAACTATAGCCTAACCTAAAACCAATCCATCTTGCGTTCATTATTCGATATGGTGGCCACTTATTTCAAATTTGCGAACGTGTCTGATCGGATGTGAGGTTGGACTAAATTTTTACGAGCGAGCGGAGCGAGCGAGCAGAGATCACAATTTCCAAGCTATACATATACCTTATATTGTCTTGCATATATTTCGTGTTATCACCTAATTTTGTCAGCCATTTCTGACATCACATTGCACTTTACTATGTGCAAATAGTACTACTTATGTAAAACTATTGGTAAACTGTAAACATTTGTCAGTATGCAATAGCATCAAGGTCTCGATGATGGCGGCAAGCAGAACGGACACGTGCACGACGCTCCGTAGGCATAACCGAAATACCTGGGTAAATTAAAGAACTCGGGCGGAAAGTGCACGAAAGTGAAGTTTCTAGTGCTCCGGAATGAGTGGGAATACAAGAAATAAGGGAGCTCGCTGGTATAAAAGCGAGAGAATCGATTGAAAGTGCGTGTGGAAAGTGAGGTTAGGGGCAGAGCGAAGGCCATCTTGGGTCGCGAGACCGAAGCGCCACCGGGCGGGCTACCTGGGTAACCAAGGAGTGGGAGAGCGCCCCCGTGGAGGGCCAGTCAAAACTCCCCGCGTCGAACAGTGATAGGGACACTGCGAGTTTAAGTATCCGGTCATCAGACAGACGACTGGCGACCTTACGACGACATCGGCAAGTATTTAGGACACGAATCGCATACACGCGGAAGGATACACCTCAAAAATACATATATATATATGTATATTAAAATCATAAACACAATATGGACAAGTACTACAAGGTAAGTAAACATACGGCTCAGGGGGTTTCGGAGCTTCCAGGCCCCGTCGGGGATTCGAGTAGCGTCCCAGGCTCGACCCGACGGTCACCCAACGACTGGACGAACGGCGAGGGGAAGGTCGATCCCAGGGCCTCCCCTCGTTCAGTAAACACGACCGGGGACCAAGAAACACCCGCAGATGTCACAGAGGGAAAGATGTGCAAAAAAAGCACAAGAAGATACCTCGAATATGATGAAGACATCGCGGGATTCATCGAGGATGTCGAGATGCCAATGCAGGCACTCAAGGATAAGACACCTCCCACCGTAAAGGCGACCCGATTCGCAAAGGAAAAAATCCCGAAAGGTGACAAGATCACCAGATATTTGAGAAAGTCCCCAGTGGAGGGGAGGGCGGGCAAGACAACGAGAAGCCTGGCCAGAAGCCAGCCGATGGCATCGAAGGACGAAGCGGCCAGCACCTCGGAGCTGGACACACCGGCGGAAATGTCGGACAGCGGCAGCGAAGCGGCGGCGCCAAGGGAAAGTCTCAGGAGGAAGGCCATGGCGAACAGAGCAACGGCCGAGACCGAAAGCAATGACGAGGACAGTATCGTCATCAAAATGAGCGAATGGAAGACGATGACGGAAATCATCACAGAAGTCTTCCGCGAAATCCAATACATAGGTAGCAGACTCTACCTCATGAGCAAAAAGGATACCGACATCAAGGAAAGGAGGGACGCTATCAGTAAAAAAGCGTCCGAGCTCCACTCGATGTTGGACGAGATGAGGCTCAAGAGGAACGCTAGGACAGCCACGGCCACCAGGATGACCACCCCTCCGGGGAGGAGTGAGGAGAAGGAAGGAAAAAGGAAGGAGAGATCGCCCGTCGAGGGGAAGGGCGACACCAAGAGAAAGAGACCAACGACCATGGAGGCCTCCTACGCAGGAGCCTGTGCCGGCAACAGCTCGGCAAAAGCGACTACTGACTACACGGACAGCGATGTAAAGGATGACTGGATCCCTGTCCGCGGAAGGAGAGGAAAAAGAACGGGCACCCCGACGGTGGTCAGTAAGGCGAACGCAGGAAGGGCGGCATTGGACAAGCCAAAGAGGCCGGAGGGACCGAAGAGGATTCGTAACAGACCCGAAGCCATCCTCGTCAAAGTAGGGCAAGACAAGGAGTGGATCCAGGCCTACAAAGACCTGATGGGGGCAAAGGAGACCCTAAAAGAGAGCTGTGGAATTAGGAGGACCAGAACAGGTGACATTCTAATCGAGCTGAAAGCAGGTAGCAACGCCAAAAAGACCGCGGCGGATATGAACACGGCGCTAAGAGGCAAGGTGAGAGCGCTACCAATGCGCGACAAGACCTCCGTAGAGATCAGGGATATAGACCCGCTCGTAGGCAAGGAAGAACTAGCCAGGGTGATAGGAATGCATCTGGGCATAAGCGACATCACTGAGGTCGAAGTAAAGACCCTAAAAATGGCGCCGTGGGGCACCCAATCGGCAATAGTGACGATGCCGAAAGCCTACCTGGCCAAAGAGGGGGCGAGCCGGAAGATCAGAACCGGCTTGACGATAGCCTCGATAAAGGCACTACCCAATGTAGTAAAGTGCTACAGATGTCACATGTTCGGTCATATCGCGAACAAATGCACGGCGATAAGCCCTGGAAAGGAGATTTGCAGGAAGTGCGGAGCCAAAGACCACACGATAGCTGCCTGCGCCAACGCACCCTGCTGCTCCATCTGCAGCAAGGAGAAAGGTGTGAAATTTGACCACGTAACCGGATCCCTGGCTTGTCCAGAGTATAGAAGGCGGTTGAAAGCGAATAAATGAGGATACTGCAGATAAACCTCAACAGATGCAAGCTGGCGCAGGACATGATGCACCAATGCGCGATCGAACTTAGGCCGGATATAATAATAATTTCCGAGCCGAACAGGCAGCTACCGCACTGGTTTAATGACACCAAAGGAGACGCCTCGATATGGGTCACACTCCTCAACGGCAAACTGCCCGATGAAACAACAGAGGTCAAGAGCGACGGGATAGTGGGCGTCCGCGTCGGCGACGTCTTCTGCTTCAGCGGATACTGCTCGCCCAACATAAATAGGCTAGCATACTCCGAGTACATAGACACGCTGTCGACTATGACGAAGAGCGCTGCTAGAAGACACGACAAGGTCGTCGTGGCCGGAGACTTCAACGCAAAGTCAACCTGTTGGGGAGGATCGACCACAGACAAGAGAGGGAGAGTCTTAATGGAGGCACTAAGCAGCCACCGGGTGTTTCCACTGAGGCTCAAGGAAAAGTATACCTTCTTCATGAACGGGAAGACGAGCTTCCCTGACATAATAAGCGTATCCAATAAGGTCAGCGAGATACACGCCGGAAGCGCGGTCTTGGACAAATACTCGGCCTCGGACCATCTGTACGTGCTCCACAGGTTTAAGGCGAGGAAGACCCGAACCGTATCGAAGTTCTTCAGGTACGTGACCAAGGACATATCGCCGGAGGAGTTCCTGAGCAGATTCGACGACACTCTGAAGAAGGAAGACCTCAACGCGGCTATCGGAGAGGATGGGGCCGAGCCCCTGCAAAAGAGCATCGAAGGTACGTGCGAAGGGATGCTAAGGAAGTCGAACAGTGCGGCGACCCGCAAGTACGCGAACTACTGGTGGAACCCGATGATCGCGGAACTGAGAGCGCAGGCGCACAAAGCGCTCAGGAGGGTGACGAGAGAAAGGAAGAAGAACGCCGGCAACACCGAGCCCCTCGTCAACGCCTACAAGGAGATCCGAAGGCAATTAAAAAAGGAGATCGCCCGCAGCAAAAAAACAGCCTGGGCAGAATACTGCAAGATACTGGAGAGCGACCCTTGGGGCAAACCCTATCGCACGGTCATGAAGATATGTAAAAGCAAGGGACCAACCAACGACATGCCGATCGACATGGTGAAGGCAGTCTTACAGAGGCTATTCACCTTGGGACACGGACCCCCCCATTATGAGGGCCGCGAAAAGGCAGAGACCGAAGAAGAAGGAGATATTAGCCTCAGCGTCGCCATCGGCGAAGGCGATGTCGTCGATGCCGCCGGAAGAATGAACACCAAGAAGGCTGCAGGAGTCGATGGCGTGCCGTGCGAGATCGCGAAGCTGGTAGCGAGTCGCAGGAGCGAACTCGTGACAAGGGCGTTCAACGGCATCACTGAAACAGGAAGGATCCCAGTCTGCTGGAAGACGGCCAGAGTAATACTGCTAAGGAAACCGGGTAAGGATCCCAGTCTCCCTAACGCGTACCGGCCGATAAGCATACTCCCAACCATGAGCAAGATCTGGGAAAAATGCTTTAAGAAGATCATCGAGAGATGCATCGGAATGGACCCGTTCCATCGGAGGCAATATGGCTTCAGAAAGAAGAGGAGTACGGTAGACGCCATCACGCAGGTGATGAAGTTTGCCAACATCTGCAGACAGAAGAAGGTAGTATGCGTGATGATCACCCTAGATATTAGCAATGCCTTCAATTCGCTCAGCTGGAAGAGCATATACGAGGAATTTGACAAGAGGAAGCTGCCATGGAAGGTCAAAAGGCTAATCGGCAGTTACCTATCCGGAAGGAGGATCATCGTGAGCAACCAGCACGGCACGGTGGAGCACGAGGTGGCGGCGGGAGTCCTGCAGGGATCCATCCTCGGACCATTCCTGTGGAACTTGGTATACGACCGGTTGCTCGAGAGACTCGACAACATGCCAATGGTCAGAGCAACCGCCTTCGCGGATGATCTGGCCATCACATGCTCCGTCGGGAGGAACGAAGAGGCCTCCGCCAAGGTCAACACGATGCTAAGGATCGCCAACGACTGGTGCACGAGTGTCGGGCTCACCCTGGCGAGAGAAAAGACGGAGGTCATGTTCATCACAAGCTTGCGAGTGCCGAGAGTGGTGAAACTCAGGTTGGGCTCCTCGGACATCGAAACGGTCGATCGCATCAGGTATCTCGGAGTCGTCATTGACTCCAGTCGGAGGTTCGGTGCGCACATCGAGATGGCGTGTAACAGAGCCGACAAGTTAATAGGAGCACTTAGGGGAATTCTACCCAACATCAACGGGCCGCCCAGCTTGGCTCGGAGGCTCTACTACAATGTGTGGGAGTCCATCGTAACTTACGGAGCACCGGTGTGGGCTAGAGCAGCAAATACCGATAAGAACAGGAAAAAGCTGAAACGTGCACAACGAACGGCCCTGTGCATAACAACGACGGCATATCGTACCGTCTCCCACGCGGCTCTTTGCGTGTTGACCGGGAATCTCCCGATTTACATAAAGATAAAGATGCTCGGAGAGACCTACGAGAGGAACAAGATCCACGGGCCCAGGAGTGGCACGGATGACGACTGCAAGCTGAAGGAGGAACTGGAGGCGATTCGCAAGAAGGCCCAAGAGGACTGGCAGAAGGAGTGGAACAACTACAAAAAAGAAAATATCACAAAGAAGCTAATACCGAGTGCGCTGTTATTTACCAAAAAGAAGATGGACATCGATCACCACACCATGCAGCTCCTAACCGGGCATGGGAGCTTCGGTGTCTATAGGAAAAGGATTGGCAGGGACAGCGACAGCAACTGTCTCGACTGTGGAGACCCGAACGACGATGCAGAGCACGCCCTCTTCGCGTGCCCGAAGTGGACGGACAGAAGGATCGAGCTGGAGAACGCTCTGGGCGGGAAGATAGACGTGGGCAATCTGATCGCCACGGTGACCGCCAAGGACGAGAGCTGGAATAAATTTAGGCAATTCTGCAAGACCGTCATGTGTCACAGGAGGGTGACAGCGAGGGCCTGGGAAGAAGCAAGGAGGAGAACGAGCGAAACAACAACTACGCGGAGCAATGAGGGCAAGAACATGAAACAACGAAAAACCGCAGAAGGAGACCAGCCCAGTATTCTGAACTGGCTGAGAGGACGACATGAGCAGTAACGGCCCGAAGAAGTAGATACTACGGGGCACGAAAGGACAACCCTGATGACTGCCGACAGGTTTTACCGGGGTTGTCTGCCCCCCAAGCGGAGGAAGAAGGAGGAGGGGTTTTTAGTGGGTATGGCAACGACATCCGACCGACTCCCACATAACCCAGTGATGCGGGTCACTGGGCATGCGTAATAGCATTTTCCCCTCCCCACGCAAAAAAAAAAAAAAAAAAAAAGTATGCAATAGCATAAAGACTTCCGGCTCCTCGGGCTGGTGCGAATATTTCAATGTCCCCATCTGCCAAACCGTTGGTTTGTGACACACCATTACGCGTCTCTCGATCGCTGCGCTCGCTCGAAAACTATAGCCTAACCTAATACCAATCCATCTTGCGTTCATTATTCGATATGGTGGCGACATATTTCAAATTTGCGAACGTGTCGGATCGAATGTGAGATTGGACTAAATCTTTACGAGCGAGCGGAGCGAGCGAGCAACGATCACAATTTCCAAGCTATACATATACCTTATATAGCCTTGCATATATTTCGTGTTATTACCTAATTTTGTCATCCATTTCTGACATCACATTGCACTTTACTATGTGCAAATAGTACTACTTATGTGAAACTATTGGTAAACTGTAAACATTTGTCAGTAGGCAATTCGATAAAGACTTCTGGCTCCTCGGGCTGGTGCGAATATTTCAATGTCCGCATGTGCCAAACCGATGGTTTGTGATACACCTTCACGCGTCCCTCGCTCGCTGCGCTCGCTCGAAAACTAAAGTCTAACCTAAAACACATCCATCTTGCGTTCATTATTCAATATGGTGGCGACTTATTTCAAACTTGGGAACGTGTCTGATCGGATGTGAGGTTGGACTAAATTTTTACGAGCGAGCGGAGCGAGCGAGCAACGATCACAATTTCCAAGCTATACATGTACCTTATATTGCGTTGCATATATTTCGTGTTATTACCTAATTTTGTCAGCCATTTCGGACATCACATTGCTCTGTAGTATGTGGAAATAGTACTATTTATGTGAAACTACTGGTAAACTGTATACATTTGTCAGTGTGCAATAGGATAGAGACTTCCGGCTCCTCGGGCTGGTGCGAATATTTTAATGTCCCCATGTGCCATACCGTTGGATTGTGACACAACTTTCCGCGTCCCTCGCTCGCCGTGCTCGCTCGAAAACTATAGCCTAACCTAATACCAATCCATCTTGCGTTCATTATTCGATATGGCTGCGACATATTTCAAATTTGCGAACGTGTCTGTTCGGATGTGAGGTTGGACTAAATTTTTACGAGCGAGCGGAGCGAGCGAGCAGAGATCACAATTTCCAAGCTATACATATACCTTATATTGTCTTGCATATATTTCGTGTTATTACCTAATTTTGTCAGCCATTTCTGACATCACATTGCACTTTACTATGTGTAAATAGTACTACTTATGTGAAACTATTGGTAAACTGTAAACATTTGTCAGTATGCAATAGCATAAAGACTTCCGGCACCTCGGGCTGGTGCGAATATTTCAATGTCCCCATCTGCCAAACCGTTGGTTTGTGACACACCATTACGCGTCTCTCGATCGCTGCGCTCGCTCGAAAGCTATAGCCTAACCTATAACCAATCCCTGTTGCGTTAGTCATTCGACTTTGAGGCGACTTATTTAAAATTTGGGAACGTGTCGGATCGGATGTGAGGTTGGACTAAATTTTTACGAGCGAGCGGAGCGAGCGAGCAACGATCACAATTTCCAAGCTATACATATACCTTATATTGCCTTGCATATATTTCGTGTTATTACCTAATTTTGTCAGCCATTTCTGACATCACATTGCACTTTACTATGTGCAAATAGTACTACTTATGTGAAACTATTGGTAAACTGTAAACATTTGTCAGTAGGCAATAGGATAAAGACTTCCGGCTCCTCGGGCTGGTGCGAATATTTCAATGTCCCCATCTGCCAAACCGTTGGTTTGTGACACACCATTACGCGTCTCTCGATCGCTGCGCTCGCTCGAGAGCTATAGGCTAACCTATAACCAATCCATCTTGCGTTCATTATTCGATATGGTGGCGACATATTTCAAATTTGCGAACGTGTCGGATCGGTTGTGAGGTTGGTCTAGATTTTTACGAGCGAGCGGAGCGAGCGAGCAGCGATCACAATTTCCAAGCTATACATATACCTTATATTGCCTTGCACATATTTCGTGTTAGTACCTAATTTTGTCAGCCATTTCGGACATCACATTGCACTGTACTATGTGGAAATAGTACTATTTATGTGAAACTACTGGTAAACTGTATACATTTGTCAGTGGGCAATAGGATAGAGACTTCTGGCTCCTCGGGCTGGTGCGAATATTCCAATGTCCGTATGTGCCTAACCGTTGGTTTGTGATACACCTTTACGCGTCCCTCGCTGGCTGCGCTCGCTCGAAAAGTATAGCCTAACCTAAAACCAATCCATCTTGCGTTCATTATTCGATATGGTGGCGACTTATTTCAAATTTGCGAACGTGTCGGATCGGGTGTGAGGATGGAATAAATATTTACGAGCGAGCGGAGCGAGCGAGCAGCTATCACAATTTCGAAGCTATACATATACCTTATATTGCCTTGCACATATTTCGTGTTAGTACCTAATTTTGTCAGCCATTTCGGACATCACATTGCTCTGTAGTATGTGGAAATTGTACTATTTATGTGAAACTATTGGTAAACTGTAAACATTTGTCAGTAGGCAATAGGATAGAGACTTCCGGCTCCTCGGGCTGGTGCGAATATTTCAATGCCCCATGTGCCATACCGTTGGATTGTGACACAACTTTCCGCGTCCTCGCTCGCCGTGCGCGCTCGAAAACTATAGCCTAACCTAATACCAATCCATCTTGCGTTCATTATTCGATATGGCGGCGACATATTTCAAATTTGCGAACGTGTCGGATCGGATGTGAGATTGAACTAAATCTTTACGAGCGAGCGGAGCGAGCGAGCAACGATCACAATTTCCAAGCTATACATATACCTTATATAGCCTTGCATATATTTCGTGTTATTACCTAATTTTGTCAGCCATTTTGGACATCACATTGCACTTTACTATGTGCAAATAGTACTTCTTATGTGAAACTATTGGTAAACTGTAAACATTTGTCAGTAGGCAATAGCATAAAGACTTCCGGCTCCTCGGGCTGGTGCGAATATTTCAATGTCCCCATCTGCCAAACCGTTGGTTTGTGACACACCATTACGCGTCTCTCGATCGCTGCGCTCGCTCGAGAGCTATAGGCTAACCTATAACCAATCCATCTTGCGTTCATTATTCGATATGGTGGCGACATATTTCAAATTTGCGAACGTGTCGGATCGGTTGTGAGGTTGGTCTAGATTTTTACGAGCTAGCGGAGCGAGCGAGCAGCGATCACAATTTCCAAGCTATACATATACCTTATATTGCCTTGCACATATTTCGTGTTAGTACCTAATTTTGTCAGCCATTTCGGACATCACATTGCACTGTACTATGTGGAAATAGTACTACTTATGTGAAACTACTGGTAAACTGTATACATTTGTCAGTGGGCAATAGGATAGAAACTTCTGGCTCCTCGGGCTGGTGCGAATATTTCAATGTCCGCATGTGCCAAACCGTTGGATTGTGACACAACTTTCCGCGTCCCTCGCTCGCCGTGCACGCTCGAAAACTTTAGCCTAACCTAAAAACAATTCATCTTGCGTTCATTATTCGATATGGTGGCGACTTATTTCAAATTTGCGAACGTGTCGGATCGGATCTGAGGTTGGACTAAATCTTTACGAGCGAGCGGAGCGAGCGAGCAACGATCACAATTTCCAAGCTATACATATACGTTATATTGCCTTGCATATATTTCGTGTTATTACCTAATTTTGTCAGCCATTTCTGACATCACATTGCACTTTACTACGTGCAAATAGTACTACTTATGTAAAACTATTGGTAAACTGTAAACATTTGTCAGTAGGCAATTCGATAAAGACTTCTGGCTCCTCGGGCTGGTGCGAATATTTCAATGTCCGTATATGCCAAACCGTTGGTTTGTGATACACCTTTACGCGTCCCTCGCTCGCTGCGCTCGCTCGAAAACTAAAGCCTAACCTAAAACAAATCCATCTTGCGTTCATTATTCAATATGGTGGCGACTTATTTCACATTTGCTAACGTGTCTGATAGGATGTGAGGTTGGACTAAATTTTTACGAGCGAGCGGAGCGAGCGAGCAGCGATCACAATTTCCAAGCTATACATATACCTTATATTGCCTTGCACATATTTCGTGTTAGTACCTAATTTTGTCAGCCATTTCGGACATCACATTGCTCTGTAGTATGTGGAAATTGTACTATTTATGTGAAACTATTGGTAAACTGTAAACATTTGTCAGTAGGCAATAGGATAGAGACTTCCGGCTCCTCGGGCTGGTGTGAATATTTCAATGCCCCATGTGCCATACCGTTGGATTGTGACACAACTTTCCGCGTCCCTCGCTCGCCGTGCTCGCTCGAAAATTATAGCCTAACCTAATACCAATCCATCTTGCGTTCATTATTCGATTTAGCGGCGACATATTTCGAATTTGCGAACGTGTCGGATCGGGTCTGAGGATGGACTAAATATTTACGAGCGAGCGGCGCGAGCGAGCAACGATCACAATTTCCAAGCTATACATATACCTTATATTGCCTTGCATATATTTCGTGTTATTACCTAATTTTGTCAGCCATTTCTGACATCACATTGCACTTTACTATGTGCAAATAGTACTATTTATGTGAAACTATTGGTAAACTGTAAACATTTGTCAGTAGGCAATTCGATAAAAACTTCTGGTTCCTCGGGCTGGTGCGAATATTCCAATGTCCGTATGTGCCTAACCGTTGGTTTGTGATACACCTTTACGCGTCCCTCGCTCGCTGCGCTCGCTCGAAAACTAAAGCCTAACCTAAAACAAATCCATCTTGCGTTCATTATTCAATATGGTGGCGACTTATTTCACATTTGCGAACGTGTCTGATAGGATGTGAGGTTGGACTAAAGTTTTACGAGCGAGCGGAGCGAGCGAGCAACGATCACAATTTCCAAGCTATACATATACCTTATATTGCCTTGCATATATTTCGTGTTATTACCTAATTTTGTCAGCCATTTCTGACATCACATTGCACTTTACCATGTGCAAATAGTACTACTTATGTGAAACTATTGGTAAACTGTAAACATTTGTCAGTAGGCAATAGGATAAAGACTTCCGGCTCCTCGGGCTGGTGCGAATATTTCAATGTACCCATGTGCCAAACCGTTGGATTGTGACACAACTTTCCGCGTCCCTCGCTCGCCGTGCACGCTCGAAAACTTTAGCCTAACCTAAAACAAATTCATCTTGCGTTCATTATTCGATATGGTGGCGACTTATTTCAAATTTGCGAACGTGTCGGATCGGATGTGAGGTTGGACTAAATCTTTACGAGCGAGCGGAGCGAGCGAGCAACGATCACAATTTCCAAACTATACATATACCTTATATTGCCTTGCATATATTTCGTGTTATTACCTAATTTTGTCAGGCATTTCTGACATCACATTGCACTTTACTATGTGCAAATAGTACTACTTATGTGAAACTATTGGTAAATTGTAAACATTTGTCAGTAGGGAATTCGATAAAGACTTCTGGTTCCTCGGGCTGGTGCGAATATTCCAATGTCCGTATGTGCCTAACCGTTGGTTTGTGATACACCTTTACGCGTCCCTCGCTCGCCGTGCTCGCTCGAAAATTATAGCCTAACCTAATACCAATCCATCTTGAGTTCATTATTCGATTTGGCGGCGACATATTTCGAATTTGCGAACGTGTCGGATCGGGTGTGAGGATGGAATAAATATTTACGAGCGAGCGGAGCGAGCGAGCAACGATCACAATTTCCAAGCTATACATATACCTTATATTGCCTTGCACATATTTCGTGTTAGTACCTAATTTTGTCAGCCATTTCGGACATCACATTGCACTGTACTATGTGGAAATAGTACTATTTATGTGAAACTATTGGTAAACTGTAAACATTTGTCAGTAGGCAATAGGATAGAGACTTCCGGCTCCTCGGGCTGGTGCGAATATTTCAATGTACCCATGTGCCAAACCGTTGGATTGTGACACAACTTTCCGCGTCCATCGCTCGCCGTGCGCGCTCGAAAACTTTAGCCTAACCTACAACAAATTCATCTTGCGTTCATTATTCGATATGGTGGCGACTTATTTCAAATTTGCGAACGTGTCGGATCGGATGTGAGGTTGGACTAAACCTTTACGAGCGAGCGGAGCGAGCGAGCAACGATCACAATTTCCAAACTATACATATACCTTATATTGCCTTGCATATATTTCGTGTTATTACCTAATTTTGTCAGGCATTTCTGACATCACATTGCACTTTACTATGTGCAAATAGTACTACTTATGTGAAACTATTGGTAAATTGTAAACATTTGTCAGTAGGGAATTCGATAAAGACTTCTGGTTCCTCGGGCTGGTGCGAATATTCCAATGTCCGTATGTGCCTAACCGTTGGTTTGTGATACACCTTTACGCGTCCCTCGCTCGCCGTGCTCGCTCGAAAATTATAGCCTAACCTAATACCAATCCATCTTGAGTTCATTATTCGATTTGGCGGCGACATATTTCGAATTTGCGAACGTGTCGGATCCGGTGTGAGGATGGAATAAATATTTACGAGCGAGCGGAGCGAGCGAGCAACGATCACAATTTCCAAGCTATACATATACCTTATATTGCCTTGCATATATTTCGTGTTATTACCTAATTTTGTCAGCCATTTCTGACATCACATTGCTCTGTAGTATGTGGAAATTGTACTATTTATGTAAAACTATTGGTAAACTGTAAACATTTGTCAGTAGGCAATAGGATAAAGACTTCCGGCTCCTCGGGCTGGTGCGAATATTTCAATGTACCCATGTGCCAAACCGTTGGATTGTGGCACAACTTTCCGCGTCCCTCGCTCGCCGTGCACGCTCGAAAACTTTAGCCTAACCTAAAAACAATTCATCTTGCGTTCATTATTCGATATGGTGGCGACTTATTTCAAATTTGCGAACGTGTCGGATCGGATCTGAGGTTGGACTAAATCTTTACGAGCGAGCGGAGCGAGCGAGCAACGATCACAATTTCCAAGCTATACATATACCTTATATTGCCTTGCATATATTTCGTGTTATTACCTAATTTTGTCAGGCATTTCTGACATCACATTGCACTTTACTATGTGCAAATAGTACTACATATGTGAAACTATTGGTAAATTGTAAACACTTGTCAGTAGGCAATTCGATAAAGACTTCTGGCTCCTCGGGGTGGTGCGAATATTTCAATGTCCGTATGTGCCAAACCGTTGGTTTGTGATACACCTTTACGCGTCGCTCGCTCGCTGCGCTCGCTCGAAAACTAAAGCCTAGCCTATAACCAATCCATCTTGCGTTCATTATTCGATATGGTGGCGACATATTTCAAATTTGCGAACGTGTCGGATCGGTTGTGAGGTTGGACTAGATTTTTACGAGCGAGCGGAGCGAGCGAGCAGCGATCACAATTTCCAAGCTATACATATACCTTATATTGCCTTGCACATATTTCGTGTTAGTACCCAATTTTGTCAGCCATTTCGGACATCACATTGCACTGTACTATGTGGAAATAGTACTATTTATGTGAAACTATTGGTAAACTGTAAACATTTGTCAGTAGGCAATAGGATAGAGACTTCCGGCTCCTCGGGCTGGTGCGAATATTTCAATGTACCCATGTGCCAAACCGTTGGATTGTGACACAACTTTCCGCGTCCCTCGCTCGCCGTGCTCGCTCGAAAATTATAGCCTAACCTAATACCAATCCATCTTGCGTTCATTATTCGATTTAGCGGCGACATATTTCGAATTTGCGAACGTGTCGGATCGGGTCTGAGGATGGACTAAATATTTACGAGCGAGCGGCGCGAGCGAGCAACGATCACAATTTCCAAGCTATACATATACCTTATATTGCCTTGCATATATTTCGTGTTATTACCTAATTTTGTCAGCCATTTCTGACATCACATTGCACTTTACTATGTGCAAATAGTACTATTTATGTGAAACTATTGGTAAACTGTAAACATTTGTCAGTAGGCAATTCGATAAAAACTTCTGGTTCCTCGGGCTGGTGCGAATATTCCAATGTCCGTATGTGCCTAACCGTTGGTTTGTGATACACCTTTACGCGTCCCTCGCTCGCTGCGCTCGCTCGAAAACTAAAGCCTAACCTAAAACAAATCCATCTTGCGTTCATTATTCAATATGGTGGCGACTTATTTCACATTTGCGAACGTGTCTGATAGGATGTGAGGTTGGACTAAAGTTTTACGAGCGAGCGGAGCGAGCGAGCAACGATCACAATTTCCAAGCTATACATATACCTTATATTGCCTTGCATATATTTCGTGTTATTACCTAATTTTGTCAGCCATTTCTGACATCACATTGCACTTTACCATGTGCAAATAGTACTACTTATGTGAAACTATTGGTAAACTGTAAACATTTGTCAGTAGGCAATAGGATAAAGACTTCCGGCTCCTCGGGCTGGTGCGAATATTTCAATGTACCCATGTGCCAAACCGTTGGATTGTGACACAACTTTCCGCGTCCATCGCTCGCCGTGCGCGCTCGAAAACTTTAGCCTAACCTAAAACAAATTCATCTTGCGTTCATTATTCGATATGGTGGCGACTTATTTCAAATTTGCGAACGTGTCAGATCGGATGTGAGGTTGGACTAAATCTTTACGAGCGAGCGGAGCGAGCGAGCAACGATCACAATTTCCAAACTATACATATACCTTATATTGCCTTGCATATATTTCGTGTCATTACCTAATTTTGTCAGGCATTTCTGACATCACATTGCACTTTACTATGTGCAAATAGTACTACTTATGTGAAACTATTGGTAAATTGTAAACATTTGTCAGTAGGGAATTCGATAAAGACTTCTGGTTCCTCGGGCTGGTGCGAATATTCCAATGTCCGTATGTGCCTAACCGTTGGTTTGTGATACACCTTTACGCGTCCCTCGCTCGCCGTGCTCGCTCGAAAATTATAGCCTAACCTAATACCAATCCATCTTGAGTTCATTATTCGATTTGGCGGCGACATATTTCGAATTTGCGAACGTGTCGGATCGGGTGTGAGGATGGAATAAATATTTACGAGCGAGCGGAGCGAGCGAGCAACGATCACAATTTCCAAGCTATACATATACCTTATATTGTCTTGCATATATTTCGTGTTATTACCTAATTTTGTCAGCCATTTCGGACATCACATTGCACTGTACTATGTGGAAATAGTACTACTTATGTGAAACTATTGGTAAACTGTAAACATTTGTCAGTATGCAATAGCATAAAGACTTCCGGCTCCTCGGGCTGGTGCGAATATTTCAATGTCCCCATCTGCCAAACCGTTGGTTTGTGACACACCATTACGCGTCTCTCGATCGCTGCGCTCGCTCGAAAGCTATAGCCTAACCTATAACCAATCCCTGTTGCGTTAGTCATTCGACATTGAGGCGACTTATTTAAAATTTGGGAACGTGTCGGATCGGATGTGAGGTTGGACTAAATTGTCACGAGAGAGCGGAGCGAGCGAGCAACGATCACAATTTCCAAGTTATACATATACCTTATATTGCCTTGCATATATTTCGTGTTATTACCGAATTTTGTCAGCCATTTCTGACATCACATTGCACTTTACTATGTGCAAATAGTACTACTTATGTGAAACTATTGGTAAACTGTAAACATTTGTCAGTAGGCAATAGCATAAAGACTTCCGGCTCCTCGGGCTGGTGCGAATATTTCAATGTCCCCATCTGCCAAACCGTTGGTTTGTGACACACCATTACGCGTCTCTCGATCGCTGCGCTCGCTCGAAAGCTATAGCCTAACCTATAACCAATCCCTGTTGCGTTAGTCATTCGACATTGAGGCGACTTATTTAAAATTTGGGAACGTGTCGGATCGGTTGTGAGGTTGGTCTAGATTTTTACGAGCGAGCGGAGCGAGCGAGCAGCGATCACAATTTCCAAGCTATACATATACCTTATATTGCCTTGCACATATTTCGTGTTAGTACCTAATTTTGTCAGCCATTTCGGACATCACATTGCACTGTACTATGTGGAAATAGTACTATTTATGTGAAACTACTGGTGAACTGTATACATTTGTCACTGGGCAATAGGATAGAGACTTCTGGCTCCTCGGGCTGGTGCGAATATTTCAATGTACCCATGTGCCAAACCGTTGGATTGTGACACAACTTTCCGCGTCCCTCGCTCGCCGTGCTCGCTCGAAAATTATAGCCTAACCTAATACCAATCCATCTTGCGTTCATTATTCGATTTAGCGGCGACATATTTCGAATTTGCGAACGTGTCGGATCGGGTCTGAGGATGGACTAAATATTTACGAGCGAGCGGCGCGAGCGAGCAACGATCACAATTTCCAAGCTATACATATACCTTATATTGCCTTGCATATATTTCGTGTTATTACCTAATTTTGTCAGCCATTTCTGACATCACATTGCACTTTACCATGTGCAAATAGTACTACTTATGTGAAACTATTGGTAAACTGTAAACATTTGTCAGTAGGCAATAGGATAAAGACTTCCGGCTCCTCGGGCTGGTGCGAATATTTCAATGTACCCATGTGCCAAACCGTTGGATTGTGACACAACTTTCCGCGTCCCTCGCTCGTCGTGCACGCTCGAAAACTTTAGCCTAACCTAAAACAAATTCATCTTGCGTTCATTATTCGATATGGTGGCGACTTATTTCAAATTTGCGAACGTGTCGGATCGGATGTGAGGTTGGACTAAATCTTTACGAGCGAGCGGAGCGAGCGAGCAACGATCACAATTTCCAAACTATACATATACCTTATATTGCCTTGCATATATTTCGTGTTATTACCTAATTTTGTCAGGCATTTCTGACATCACATTGCACTTTACTATGTGCAAATAGTACTACTTATGTGAAACTATTGGTAAATTGTAAACATTTGTCAGTAGGGAATTCGATAAAGACTTCTGGTTCCTCGGGCTGGTGCGAATATTCCAATGTCCGTATGTGCCTAACCGTTGGTTTGTGATACACCTTTACGCGTCCCTCGCTCGCCGTGCTCGCTCGAAAATTAAAGCCTAACCTAATATCTATCCATCTTGAGTTCATTATTCGATTTGGCGGCGACATATTTCGAATTTGCGAACGTGTCGGATCGGGTGTGAGGATGGAATAAATATTTACGAGCGAGCGGAGCGAGCGAGCAACGATCACAATTTCCAAGCTATACATATACCTTATATTGCCTTGCACATATTTCGTGTTAGTACCCAATTTTGTCAGCCATTTCGGACATCACATTGCACTGTACTATGTGGAAATAGTACTATTTATGTGAAACTATTGGTAAACTGTAAACATTTGTCAGTAGGCAATAGGATAGAGACTTCCGGCTCCTCGGGCTGGTGCGAATATTTCAATGTACCCATGTGCCAAACCGTTGGATTGTGACACAACTTTCCGCGTCCATCGCTCGCCGTGCGCGCTCGAAAACTTTAGCCTAACCTAAAACAAATTCATCTTGCGTTCATTATTCGATATGGTGGCGACTTATTTCAAATTTGCGAACGTGTCAGATCGGATGTGAGGTTGGACTAAATCTTTACGAGCGAGCGGAGCGAGCGAGCAACGATCACAATTTCCAAACTATACATATACCTTATATTGCCTTGCATATATTTCGTGTCATTACCTAATTTTGTCAGGCATTTCTGACATCACATTGCACTTTACTATGTGCAAATAGTACTACTTATGTGAAACTATTGGTAAATTGTAAACATTTGTCAGTAGGGAATTCGATAAAGACTTCTGGTTCCTCGGGCTGGTGCGAATATTCCAATGTCCGTATGTGCCTAACCGTTGGTTTGTGATACACCTTTACGCGTCCCTCGCTCGCCGTGCTCGCTCGAAAATTATAGCCTAACCTAATACCAATCCATCTTGAGTTCATTATTCGATTTGGCGGCGACATATTTCGAATTTGCGAACGTGTCGGATCGGGTGTGAGGATGGAATAAATATTTACGAGCGAGCGGAGCGAGCGAGCAACGATCACAATTTCCAAGCTATACATATACCTTATATTGTCTTGCATATATTTCGTGTTATTACCTAATTTTGTCAGCCATTTCGGACATCACATTGCACTGTACTATGTGGAAATAGTACTACTTATGTGAAACTATTGGTAAACTGTAAACATTTGTCAGTATGCAATAGCATAAAGACTTCCGGCTCCTCGGGCTGGTGCGAATATTTCAATGTCCCCATCTGCCAAACCGTTGGTTTGTGACACACCATTACGCGTCTCTCGATCGCTGCGCTCGCTCGAAAGCTATAGCCTAACCTATAACCAATCCCTGTTGCGTTAGTCATTCGACATTGAGGCGACTTATTTAAAATTTGGGAACGTGTCGGATCGGATGTGAGGTTGGACTAAATTGTCACGAGAGAGCGGAGCGAGCGAGCAACGATCACAATTTCCAAGTTATACATATACCTTATATTGCCTTGCATATATTTCGTGTTATTACCGAATTTTGTCAGCCATTTCTGACATCACATTGCACTTTACTATGTGCAAATAGTACTACTTATGTGAAACTATTGGTAAACTGTAAACATTTGTCAGTAGGCAATAGCATAAAGACTTCCGGCTCCTCGGGCTGGTGCGAATATTTCAATGTCCCCATCTGCCAAACCGTTGGTTTGTGACACACCATTACGCGTCTCTCGATCGCTGCGCTCGCTCGAAAGCTATAGCCTAACCTATAACCAATCCCTGTTGCGTTAGTCATTCGACATTGAGGCGACTTATTTAAAATTTGGGAACGTGTCGGATCGGTTGTGAGGTTGGTCTAGATTTTTACGAGCGAGCGGAGCGAGCGAGCAGCGATCACAATTTCCAAGCTATACATATACCTTATATTGCCTTGCACATATTTCGTGTTAGTACCTAATTTTGTCAGCCATTTCGGACATCACATTGCACTGTACTATGTGGAAATAGTACTATTTATGTGAAACTACTGGTGAACTGTATACATTTGTCACTGGGCAATAGGATAGAGACTTCTGGCTCCTCGGGCTGGTGCGAATATTTCAATGTACCCATGTGCCAAACCGTTGGATTGTGACACAACTTTCCGCGTCCCTCGCTCGCCGTGCTCGCTCGAAAATTATAGCCTAACCTAATACCAATCCATCTTGCGTTCATTATTCGATTTAGCGGCGACATATTTCGAATTTGCGAACGTGTCGGATCGGGTCTGAGGATGGACTAAATATTTACGAGCGAGCGGCGCGAGCGAGCAACGATCACAATTTCCAAGCTATACATATACCTTATATTGCCTTGCATATATTTCGTGTTATTACCTAATTTTGTCAGCCATTTCTGACATCACATTGCACTTTACCATGTGCAAATAGTACTACTTATGTGAAACTATTGGTAAACTGTAAACATTTGTCAGTAGGCAATAGGATAAAGACTTCCGGCTCCTCGGGCTGGTGCGAATATTTCAATGTACCCATGTGCCAAACCGTTGGATTGTGACACAACTTTCCGCGTCCCTCGCTCGTCGTGCACGCTCGAAAACTTTAGCCTAACCTAAAACAAATTCATCTTGCGTTCATTATTCGATATGGTGGCGACTTATTTCAAATTTGCGAACGTGTCGGATCGGATGTGAGGTTGGACTAAATCTTTACGAGCGAGCGGAGCGAGCGAGCAACGATCACAATTTCCAAACTATACATATACCTTATATTGCCTTGCATATATTTCGTGTTATTACCTAATTTTGTCAGGCATTTCTGACATCACATTGCACTTTACTATGTGCAAATAGTACTACTTATGTGAAACTATTGGTAAATTGTAAACATTTGTCAGTAGGGAATTCGATAAAGACTTCTGGTTCCTCGGGCTGGTGCGAATATTCCAATGTCCGTATGTGCCTAACCGTTGGTTTGTGATACACCTTTACGCGTCCCTCGCTCGCCGTGCTCGCTCGAAAATTAAAGCCTAACCTAATATCTATCCATCTTGAGTTCATTATTCGATTTGGCGGCGACATATTTCGAATTTGCGAACGTGTCGGATCGGGTGTGAGGATTTAATAAATATTTACGAGCGAGCGGAGCGAGCGAGCAACGATCACAATTTCCAAGCTATACATATACCTTATATTGCCTTGCACATATTTCGTGTTAGTACCCAATTTTGTCAGCCATTTCGGACATCACATTGCACTGTACTATGTGGAAATAGTACTATTTATGTGAAACTATTGGTAAACTGTAAACATTTGTCAGTAGGCAATAGGATAGAGACTTCCGGCTCCTCGGGCTGGTGCGAATATTTCAATGTACCCATGTGCCAAACCGTTGGATTGTGACACAACTTTCCGCGTCCATCGCTCGCCGTGCGCGCTCGAAAACTTTAGCCTAACCTAAAACAAATTCATCTTGCGTTCATTATTCGATATGGTGGCGACTTATTTCAAATTTGCGAACGTGTCAGATCGGATGTGAGGTTGGACTAAATCTTTACGAGCGAGCGGAGCGAGCGAGCAACGATCACAATTTCCAAACTATACATATACCTTATATTGCCTTGCATATATTTCGTGTTATTACCTAATTTTGTCAGGCATTTCTGACATCACATTGCACTTTACTATGTGCAAATAGTACTACTTATGTGAAACTATTGGTAAATTGTAAACATTTGTCAGTAGGGAATTCGATAAAGACTTCTGGTTCCTCGGGCTGGTGCGAATATTCCAATGTCCGTATGTGCCTAACCGTTGGTTTGTGATACACCTTTACGCGTCCCTCGCTCGCCGTGCTCGCTCGAAAATTATAGCCTAACCTAATACCAATCCATCTTGAGTTCATTATTCGATTTGGCGGCGACATATTTCGAATTTGCGAACGTGTCGGATCGGGTGTGAGGATGGAATAAATATTTACGAGCGAGCGGAGCGAGCGAGCAACGATCACAATTTCCAAGCTATACATATACCTTATATTGTCTTGCATATATTTCGTGTTATTACCTAATTTTGTCAGCCATTTCTGACATCACATTGCACTTTACTATGTGCAAATAGTACTACTTATGTGAAACTATTGGTAAACTGTAAACATTTGTCAGTATGCAATAGCATAAAGACTTCCGGCTCCTCGGGCTGGTGCGAATATTTCAATGTCCCCATCTGCCAAACCGTTGGTTTGTGACACACCATTACGCGTCTCTCGATCGCTGCGCTCGCTCGAAAGCTATAGCCCAACCTATAACCAATCCCTGTTGCGTTAGTCATTTGACATTGAGGCGACTTATTTAAAATTTGGGAACGTGTCTGATCGGATGTGAGGTTGGACTAAATTTTTACGAGCGAGCGGAGCGAGCGAGCAACGATCACAATTTCCAAGTTATACATATACCTTATATTGCCTTGCATATATTTCGTGTTAGTACCTAATTTTGTCAGCCATTTCGGACATCACATTGCACTGTACTATGTGGAAATAGTACTATTTATGTGAAACTACTGGTAAACTGTATACATTTGTCAGTGGGCAATAGGATAGAGACTTCTGGCTCCTCGGGCTGGTGCGAATATTTCAATGTCCCCATCTGCCAAACCGTTGGTTTGTGACACACCATTACGCGTCTCTCGATCGCTGCGCTCGCTCGAGAGCTATAGGCTAACCTATAACCAATCCATCTTGCGTTCATTATTCGATATGGTGGCGACATATTTCAAATTTGCGAACGTGTCGGATCGGTTGTGAGGTTGGTCTAGATTTTTACGAGCGAGCGGAGCGAGCGAGCAGCGATCACAATTTCCAAGCTATACATATACCTTATATTGCCTTGCACATATTTCGTGTTAGTACCTAATTTTGTCAGCCATTTCGGACATCACATTGCACTGTACTATGTGGAAATAGTACTACTTATGTGAAACTACTGGTAAACTGTATACATTTGTCAGTGGGCAATAGGATAGAGACTTCTGGCTCCTCGGGCTGGTGCGAATATTTCAATGTCCGCATGTGCCAAACCGTTGGATTGTGACACAACTTTCCGCGTCCCTCGCTCGCCGTGCACGCCCGAAAAATTTAGCCTAACCTAAAACCAATCCATCTTGCGTTCATTATTCGATATTGTGGCGACTTATTTCAAATTTGCGAACGCGTCTCATCGGATGTGAGGTTGGACTAAATTTTTACGAGCGAGCGGAGCGAGCGAGCAGCTATCACAATTTCGAAGCTATACATATACCTTATATTGCCTTGCACATATTTCGTGTTAGTACCTAATTTTGTCAGCCATTTCGGACATCACATTGCTCTGTAGTATGTGGAAATTGTACTATTTATGTGAAACTATTGGCAAACTGTAAACATTTTTCAGTAGGCAATAGGATAGAGACTTCCGGCTCCTCGGGCTGGTGCGAATATTTCAATGCCCCATGTGCCATACCGTTGGATTGTGACACAACTTTCCGCGTCCCTCGCTCGCCGTGCTCGCTCGAAAATTATAGCCTAACCTAATACCAATCCTTCTTGCGTTCATTATTCGATTTGGCGGCGACATATTTCGAATTTGCGAACGTGTCGGATCGGGTGTGAGGATGGAATAAATATTTACGAGCGAGCGGAGCGAGCGAGCAACGATCACAATTTCCGAGCTATACATATACCTTATATTGCCTTGCATATATTTCGTGTTATTACCCAATTTTGTCAGCCATTTCTGACATCACATTGCACTTTACTATGTGCAAATAGTACTATTTATGTGAAACTATTGGTAAACTGTAAACATTTGTCAGTAGGCAATTCGATAAAGACTTCTGGCTCCTCGGGCTGGTGCGAATATTTCAATGTCTGTATGTGCCAAACCGTTGGTTTGTGATACACCTTTACGCGTACCTCGCTCGCTGCGCTCGCTCGAAAACTAAAGCCTAACCTAAAACAAATCCATCTTGCGTTCATTATTCAATATGGTGGCGACTTATTTCAAATTTGCGAACGTGTCTGATCGGATGTGAGGTTGGACTAAATTTTTACGAGCGAGCGGAGCGAGCGAGCAACGATCACAATTTCCAAGCTATACATATACCTTATATTGCCTTGCATATATTTCGTGTTATTACCTAATTTTGTCAGCCATTTCTGACATCACATTGCAATTTACTATGTGCAAATAGTACTACTTATGTAAAACTATTGGTAAACTGTAAACATTTGTCAGTAGGCAATTCGATAAAGACTTCTGGCTCCTCGGGCTGGTGCGAATATTTCAATGTCCGTATATGCCAAACCGTTGGTTTGTGATACAACTTTCCGCGTCCCTCGCTCGCCGTGCACGCTCGAAAACTTTGGCCTAACCTAAAAACAATTCATCTTGCGTTCATTATTCGATATGGTGGCGACATATTTCAAATTTGCGAACGTGTCGGATCGGTTGTGAGGTTGGTCTAGATTTTTACGAGCGAGCGGAGCGAGCGAGCAGCGATCACAATTTCCAAGCTATACATATACCTTATATTGCCTTGCACATATTTCGTGTTAGTACCTAATTTTGTCAGCCATTTCGGACATCACATTGCACTGTACTATGTGGAAATAGTACTACTTATGTGAAACTACTGGTAAACTGTATACATTTGTCAGTGGGCAATAGGATAGAGACTTCTGGCTCCTCGGGCTGGTGCGAATATTTCAATGTCCGCATGTGCCAAACCGTTGGATTGTGACACAACTTTCCGCGTCCCTCGCTCGCCGTGCACGCCCGAAAAATTTAGCCTAACCTAAAACCAATCCATCTTGCGTTCATTATTCGATATTGTGGCGACTTATTTCAAATTTGCGAACGCGTCTCATCGGATGTGAGGTTGGACTAAATTTTTACGAGCGAGCGGAGCGAGCGAGCAGCTATCACAATTTCGAAGCTATACATATACCTTATATTGCCTTGCACATATTTCGTGTTAGTACCTAATTTTGTCAGCCATTTCGGACATCACATTGCTCTGTAGTATGTGGAAATTGTACTATTTATGTGAAACTATTGGCAAACTGTAAACATTTTTCAGTAGGCAATAGGATAGAGACTTCCGGCTCCTCGGGCTGGTGCGAATATTTCAATGCCCCATGTGCCATACCGTTGGATTGTGACACAACTTTCCGCGTCCCTCGCTCGCCGTGCTCGCTCGAAAATTATAGCCTAACCTAATACCAATCCTTCTTGCGTTCATTATTCGATTTGGCGGCGACATATTTCGAATTTGCGAACGTGTCGGATCGGGTGTGAGGATGGAATAAATATTTACGAGCGAGCGGAGCGAGCGAGCAACGATCACAATTTCCGAGCTATACATATACCTTATATTGCCTTGCATATATTTCGTGTTATTACCCAATTTTGTCAGCCATTTCTGACATCACATTGCACTTTACTATGTGCAAATAGTACTATTTATGTGAAACTATTGGTAAACTGTAAACATTTGTCAGTAGGCAATTCGATAAAGACTTCTGGCTCCTCGGGCTGGTGCGAATATTTCAATGTCTGTATGTGCCAAACCGTTGGTTTGTGATACACCTTTACGCGTACCTCGCTCGCTGCGCTCGCTCGAAAACTAAAGCCTAACCTAAAACAAATCCATCTTGCGTTCATTATTCAATATGGTGGCGACTTATTTCAAATTTGCGAACGTGTCTGATCGGATGTGAGGTTGGACTAAATTTTTACGAGCGAGCGGAGCGAGCGAGCAACGATCACAATTTCCAAGCTATACATATACCTTATATTGCCTTGCATATATTTCGTGTTATTACCTAATTTTGTCAGCCATTTCTGACATCACATTGCAATTTACTATGTGCAAATAGTACTACTTATGTAAAACTATTGGTAAACTGTAAACATTTGTCAGTAGGCAATTCGATAAAGACTTCTGGCTCCTCGGGCTGGTGCGAATATTTCAATGTCCGTATATGCCAAACCGTTGGTTTGTGATACAACTTTCCGCGTCCCTCGCTCGCCGTGCACGCTCGAAAACTTTGGCCTAACCTAAAAACAATTCATCTTGCGTTCATTATTCGATATGGTGGCGACTTATTTCAAATTTGCGAACGTGTCGGATCGGTTGTGAGGTTGGACTAGATTTTTACGAGCGAGCGGAGCGAGCGAGCAGCGATCACAATTTCCAAGCTATACATATACCTTATATTGCCTTGCACATATTTCGTGTTAGTACCTAATTTTGTCAGCCATTTCGGACATCACATTGCACTGTACTATGTGGAAATAGTACTATTTATGTGAAACTATTGGTAAACTGTAAACATTTGTCAGTAGGCAATAGGATAAAGACTTCCGGCTCCTCGGGCTGGTGCGAATAT
Source organism: Bombus affinis (assembly GCF_024516045.1). Classification (NCBI taxonomy): domain Eukaryota; kingdom Metazoa; phylum Arthropoda; class Insecta; order Hymenoptera; family Apidae; genus Bombus; species Bombus affinis. Next base: position 450 of record NW_026109292.1, on the reverse strand, counting down.
TTCAATGTCCGTATGTGCCAAACCGTTGGTTTGTGATACACCTTTACGCGTCCCTCGCTCGCTGCGCTCGCTCGAAAATTAAAGTCTAGCTTATAACCAATCCATCTTGCGTTCATTATTCGATATGGTGGCGACATATTTCAAATTTGCGAACGTGTCGGATCGGTTGTGAGGTTGGACTAGATTTTTACGAGCGAGCGGAGCGAGCGAGCAGCGATCACAATTTCCAAGCTATACATATACCTTATATTGCCTTGCACATATTTCGTGTTAGTACCTAATTTTGTCAGCCATTTCGGACATCACATTGCTCTGTAGTATGTGGAAATTGTACTATTTATGTGAAACTATTGGTAAACTGTAAACATTTGTCAGTAGGCAATAGGATAAAGACTTCCGGCTCCTCGGGCTGGTGCGAATATTTCAATGTACCCATGTGCCAAACCGTTG
>NW_026109291.1:0-57568 GCF_024516045.1 Bombus affinis | reverse complement strand
CGTTATACGTTATACCGTAATAGTGTGTAACGTTATATATCATATAGTGATCCAATATAACGTTATACGTTATAACGTAATAGTACATAACGTTATACGTTATAACTTTATAGCACATAACGTTATTCGTTGTAACGTAATAATACATAACGTTATACGTTGTAACGTAATAGTATATAACGTTTTACGACATACAGTAATCCAATATAACGTTATTCGATGTAATGTAATAGTATGTCACGTTGTACATCATATAGTGATCCGATATAACGTTATACGTTATATCTTAATAGTTCATAACATTATACCTTATTACGAAATAGTATATAACGTTATGCACAATATGGTGATCCAATATAACGTTATACGTTATAACTTAATAGTACATAACGTTATACGTTATAACGTAATACTACATATCGTTGTACGTTGTAACGTAATAGTTCATAACGTTATACGCTGTAACGTAATAGTATATTTCGTTATACATCATATAGTGATCCAATCTATCGTTATACGATGTAATGTAATAGTGTGTAACGTTATACATCATATAGTGATCCAATATAACGTTCTACGTTATAACGTAATAGTACATAACGTTGTACGTTGTAACGTAATATTTCATAACGTTATACATCATATAGTGATCCAACATAACGTTATACGTTATAACTTAATATTTCATAACTTTATACGTTATTACGTAATAGTATATAACGTTATACACCATATAGTGATCTAGTATAACGTTATACGTTATACCGTAATAGTGTGTAACGTTATACAACATATAGAGATCCAATATAACGTTATACGTTATAAAGTAATAGTACATACCGTTAGACGTTATTACGAAATAGGTCATTACATTATACGTTGTAACGTAATAGTATATGACGTTATACATCATATAGTGATCCAATCTATCGTTTTACGATGTAATGTAATAGTGTGTAACGTTATACATCATATAGTGATCCAATATAACGTTATACGTTATAACGTAATAGTACATAACGTTGTACGTTGTAACGTAATATTTCATAACGTTGTACATCATATAGTGATCCAATATAACGTTATACGTTATAACTTAATAGTTCATAACTTTATACGTTATTATGTAATAGTATATAACGTTATACACCATATAGTGATCCAATATAGCGTTATACGTTATACCGTAATAGTGTGTAACGTTATATATCATATAGTGATGCAATATAACGTTATACGTTATAACGTAATAGTACATAACGTTATACGTTATAACTTAATACTACATAATGTTATTCGTTGTAACGTAATAATACATAACGTTATACGTTGTGACGTAATAGTATATAACGCTATACGACATATAGTGATCCAATATAACGTCATTCGATGTAACGTAATACTATGTAACGTTATACATCATATAGCGATTCAATATAACGTTATACGTTATAACGTAAGAGTACATAACGTCATTCGATGTAACGTAATACTATGTAACGTTATACAACATATAGTGATTCAATATAACGTTATACGTTATAACGTAAGAGTACATAACGTCATTCGATGTAACGTAATACTATGTAACGTTATACATCATATAGTGATTCAATATAACGTTATACGTTATAACGTAATATTTCATAACTTTATACGTTATTACGTAATAGTATATAACGTTATGCACCATATAGTGATGCAATATAACGTTATACGTTATAACGTAAGAGTACATATCGTCATTCGATGTAACGTAATACTATGTAACGTTATACAACATATAGTGATTCAATATAACGTTATACGTTATAACGTAAGAGTACATAACGTCATTCGATGTAACGTAATACTATGTAACGTTATACATCATACAGTGATCCAATATAACGTTATACGTTATAACGTAAGAGTACATAGTGTTATACGATGTAACGTAATAGTATATAACCTTATACATCATATAGTGATCCAATATAACGTTATAAGTTATAACGTAATAGAACATAACCTTATACGTTATAACTTAATAGTACATAACGTTATTCGTTGTAACGTAATGATACATAACGCTATACATCATACAGTGATGCAATCTAACGTTATACGTTATAACGTAATATTACATACCGTCATACGTTATTACGGAATGTTTCATATCGTTATAAGTTGTAACGTAATAGTATATGACGTTATACGTCATATAGTGATCCAATATAACGTTATTCGATGTAACGTAATAGTATGTCACGTTGTACATCATATAGTGATCCAATATAACGTTATACGTTATAACGTAATAGTACATAACGTCATTCGTTGTAACGTAATAATACATAACGTTATACTTTTTAACGTAATAGTATATAACGTTATACGTCATATAGTGATCCAATATAACGTTATTCGATGTAAGGTAATAGTATGTCACGTTGTACATCATATAGTGATCCAATATAACGTTATACGTTATAACGTAATAGTACATAACGTCATTCGTTGTAACGTAATAATACATAACGTTATACTTTTTAACGTAATAGTATATAACGTTATACGTCATATAGTGATCCAATATAACGTTATTCGATGTAAGGTAATAGTATGTCACGTTGTACATCATATAGTGATCCGATATAACGTTATACGTTATATCTTAATAGTTCATAACATTATACCTTATTACGAAATAGTATATAACGTTATGCACAATATGGTGATCCAATATAACGTTATACGTTATAACTTAATAGTACATAACGTTATACGTTATAACGTAATACTACATATCGTTGTACGTTGTAACGTAATAGTTCATAACGTTATACGCTGTAACGTAATAGTATATTTCGTTATACATCATATAGTGATCCAATCTATCGTTATACGATGTAATGTAATAGTGTGTAACGTTATACATCATATAGTGATCCAATATAACGTTATACGTTATAACGTAATAGTACATAACGTTGTACGTTGTAACGTAATATTTCATAACGTTATACATCATATAGTGATCCAATATAACGTTATACGTTATAACTTAATAGTTCATAACTTTATACGATATTACGTAATAGTATATAACGTTATACACCATATAGTGATCCAATATAACGTTATACGTTATACCGTAATAGTGTGTAACGTTATATATCATATAGTGATCCAATATAACGTTATACGTTGTAACGTAATAGTACATAACGTTGTACGTTGTAAAGTAATAGTTCATAACGTTATACGTTGTAACGTAACAGTATATAACGTTATGCACAATATGGTGATCCAATATAACGTTATACGTTATAACTTAATAGTACATAACGTTATACGTTATAACGTAATACTACATATCGTTGTACGTTGTAACGTAATAGTTCATAACGTTATACGCTGTAACGTAATAGTATATTTCGTTATACATCATATAGTGATCCAATCTATCGTTATACGATGTAATGTAATAGTGTGTAACGTTATACATCATATAGTGATCCAATATAACGTTATACGTTATAACGTAATAGTACATAACGTTGTACGTTGTAACGTAATATTTCATAACGTTATACATCATATAGTGATCCAACATAACGTTATACGTTATAACTTAATATTTCATAACTTTATACGTTATTACGTAATAGTATATAACGTTATACACCATATAGTGATCTAGTATAACGTTATACGTTATACCGTAATAGTGTGTAACGTTATACAACATATAGAGATCCAATATAACGTTATACGTTATAAAGTAATAGTACATACCGTTAGACGTTATTACGAAATAGGTCATTACATTATACGTTGTAACGTAATAGTATATGACGTTATACATCATATAGTGATCCAATCTATCGTTTTACGATGTAATGTAATAGTGTGTAACGTTATACATCATATAGTGATCCAATATAACGTTATACGTTATAACGTAATAGTACATAACGTTGTACGTTGTAACGTAATATTTCATAACGTTATACATCATATAGTGATCCAATATAACGTTATACGTTATAACTTAATAGTTCATAACTTTATACGTTATTATGTAATAGTATATAACGTTATACACCATATAGTGATCCAATATAGCGTTATACGTTATACCGTAATAGTGTGTAACGTTATATATCATATAGTGATGCAATATAACGTTATACGTTATAACGTAATAGTACATAACGTTATACGTTATAACTTAATACTACATAATGTTATTCGTTGTAACGTAGTAATACATAACGTTATACGTTGTGACGTAATAGTATATAACGCTATACGACATATAGTGATCCAATATAACGTCATTCGATGTAACGTAATACTATGTAACGTTATACATCATATAGCGATTCAATATAACGTTATACGTTATAACGTAAGAGTACATAACGTCATTCGATGTAACGTAATACTATGTAACGTTATACAACATATAGTGATTCAATATAACGTTATACGTTATAACGTAAGAGTACATAACGTCATTCGATGTAACGTAATACTATGTAACGTTATACATCATATAGTGATTCCATATAACGTTATACGTTATAACTTAATATTTCATAACTTTATACGTTATTACGTAATAGTATATAACGTTATGCACCATATAGTGATGCAATATAACGTTATACGTTATAACGTAAGAGTACATAACGTCATTCGATGTAACGTAATACTATGTAACGTTACACAACATATAGTGATTCAATATAACGTTATACGTTATAACGTAAGAGTACATAACGTCATTCGATGTAACGTAATACTATGTAACGTTATACATCATATAGTGATTCAATATAACGTTATACGTTATAACGTAATATTTCATAACTTTATACGTTATTACGTAATAGTATATAACGTTATGCACCATATAGTGATGCAATATAACGTTATACGTTATAACGTAAGAGTACATATCGTCATTCGATGTAACGTAATACTATGTAACGTTATGCAACATATAGTGATTCAATATAACGTTATACGTTATAACGTAAGAGTACATAACGTCATTCGATGTAACGTAATACTATGTAACGTTATACATCATACAGTGATCCAATATTCGATGTAACGTAATACTATGTAACGTTATGCAACATATAGTGATTCAATATAACGTTATACGTTATAACGTAAGAGTACATAACGTCATTCGATGTAACGTAATACTATGTAACGTTATACATCATACAGTGATCCAATATAACGTTATACGTTATAACGTAAGAGTACATAATGTTATACGATGTAACGTAATAGTATATAACCTTATACATCATATAGTGATCCAATATAACGTTATAAGTTATAACGTAATAGTACATAACCTTATACGTTATAACTTAATAGTACATAACGTTATTCGTTGTAACGTAATGATACATAACGCTATACATCATACAGTGATGCAATCTAACGTTATACGTTATAACGTAATATTACATACCGTCATACGTTATTACGGAATGTTTCATATCGTTATAAGTTGTAACGTAATAGTATATGACGTTATACGTCATATAGTGATCCAATATAACGTTATTCGATGTAACGTAATAGTATGTCACGTTGTACATCATATAGTGATCCAATATAACGTTATACGTTATAACGTAATAGTACATAACGTCATTCGTTGTAACGTAATAATACATAACGTTATACTTTTTAACGTAATAGTATATAACGTTATACGTCATATAGTGATCCAATATAACGTTATTCGATGTAAGGTAATAGTATGTCACGTTGTACATCATATAGTGATCCAATATATCGTTATACGTTATAACTTAATAGTTCATAGCTTTATACGTTATTACGTAATAGTATATAACGTTATGCACCATATAGTGATCCGATATAACGTTATACGTTATATCTTAATAGTTCATAACGTTATACGTTGTAACGAAATAGTTCATAACGTTATACGTTATAACGTAATAATACATAACGTTATACGTTGTAACGTAATAGTATATGACATAATACATCATATAGTGAACCAATCTAACGTTATACGATTTAATGTAATAGTGTGTAACGTTATACATCATATAGTGATCCAATATAACGTTATACGTTATAACGTAATAGTACATAACGTTGTACGTTGTAACGTAATATTTCATAACGTTATACATCATATAGTGATCCAATATAACGTTATACGTTATAACTTAATAGTTCATAACTTTATACGATATTACGTAATAGTATATAACGTTATACACCATATAGTGATCCAATATAGCGTTATACGTTATACCGTAATAGTGTGTAACGTTATATATCATATAGTGATCCAATATAACGTTATACGTTATAACGTAATAGTACATAACGTTATACGTTATACTTTATAGCACATAACGTTATTCGTTGTAACGTAATAATACATAACGTTATACGTTGTAACGTAATAGTATATAACGTTTTACGACATACAGTAATCCAATATAACGTTATACGATGTAATGTAATAGTATGTCACGTTGTACATCATATAGTGATCCGATATAACTTTATACGTTATATCTTAATAGTTCATAACATTATACCTTATTACGAAATAGTATATAACGTTATGCACAATATGGTGATCCAATATAACGTTATACGTTATAACTTAATAGTACATAACGTTATACGTTATAACGTAATACTACATATCGTTGTACGTTGTAACGTAATAGTTCATAACGTTATACGCTGTAACGTAATAGTATATTTCGTTATACATCATATAGTGATCCAATCTATCGTTATACGATGTAATGTAATAGTGTGTAACGTTATACATCATATAGTGATCCAATATAACGTTATACGTTATAACGTAATAGTACATAACGTTGTACGTTGTAACGTAATATTTCATAACGTTATACATCATATAGTGATCCAATATAACGTTATACGTTATAACTTAATAGTTCATAACTTTATACGATATTACGTAATAGTATATAACGTTATACACCATATAGTGATCCAATATAACGTTATACGTTATACCGTAATAGTGTGTAACGTTATATATCATATAGTGATCCAATATAACGTTATACGTTGTAACGTAATAGTACATAACGTTGTACGTTGTAAAGTAATAGTTCATAACGTTATACGTTGTAACGTAACAGTATATAACGTTATGCACAATATAGTGATCCAATATAACGTTATACGTTATAACTTAATAGTACATATCGTTGTACGTTGTAACGTAATAGGTCATAACGTTGTACGATGTAACGTAATAGTATATATCGTTATACATCATAAAGTGATACAATATAACGTTATACGTTATAACTTAATAGTTCACAACTTTATACGTTATTACGTAATAGTATATAACGTTATGCACCATATAGTGATCCAATATAACGATATACGTTATAACGTAAGAGAACATAACGTTATACGATGTACCGTAATAGTATATAACCTTATACATCATATAGTGATCCAATATAACGTTATACGATTTAATGTAATAGTGTGTAACGTTATACATCATACAGTGATCCAGTCGAACGTTATACGTTATAACTTAATAGTACATAACGTTATTCGTTGTAACGTAATAATACATAACGTTATACGTCGTAACGTAATAGTATATAACGTTATACACCATATAGTGATCTAATATAACGTTATACGTTATACCGTAATAGTGTGTAACGTTATACATCATATAGAGATCCAACATAACGTTATACGTTATAAAGTAATAGTACATACCGTTAGTCGTTATTACGAAATAGTTCATTACGTTATACGTTGTAACGTAATAGTATATGACGTTAAACATCATATAGTGATCCAATCTAACGTTATACGATGTAATGTAATAGTGTGTAACGTTATACATCATGTAGTGATCCAATATAACGTTATACGTTATAACGTAATAGTACATAACGTTGTACGTTGTAACGTAATGGTTCATAACGTTATACGTTGTAACGTAATAGTATATATCGTTATACATCATATAGTGATCCAATATAACGTTATACGTTATAACTTAATAGTTCATAACTTTATACGTTATTACGTAATAGTGTATAACGTTATGCACCATATAGTGATCCAATATAACGTTGTACGTTGTAACGTAATAGTTCATAACGTTATACGTTGTAACGAAATAGTATATATCGTTATACATCATAAAGTGATTGAATATAACGTTATAAGTTATAACGTAATAGTTCATAACTTTATACGTTATTACGTAATAGTATATAACGTTATACACCATATAGTGATCTAATATAACGTTATACGTTATACCGTAACAGCGTGTAACGTTATACATCATATAGTGATCCAATATAACGTTATACGATATAACGTAATAGTACATAACGTTGTACGTTGTAACGGAATATTTCATAACGTTATACATCATATAGTGATCCAATATAACGTTATACGTTATAACTTAATAGTTCATAACTTTATACGATATTACGTAATAGTATATAACGTTATACACCATATAGTGATCCAATATAGCGTTATACGTTATACCGTAATAGTGTGTAACGTTATATATCATATAGTGATCCAATATAACGTTATACGTTATAACGTAATAGTACATAACGTTATACGTTATAACTTTATAGCACATAACGTTATTCGTTGTAACGTAATAATACATAACGTTATACGTTGTAACGTAATAGTATATAACGTTTTACGACATACAGTAATCCAATATAACGTTATTCGATGTAATGTAATAGTATGTCACGTTATACATCATATAGTGATCCAATATAACGTTATACGTTATAACGTAATAGTACATAACGTTATTCGTTGTAACGTAATGATACATAACGCTATACATCATACAGTGATGCAAGCTGACGTTATACGTTATAACGTAATAGTACATACCGTCATACGTCATTACGAAATGGTTCATATTGTTATAAGTTGTAACGTAATAGTATATGACGTTATACATCATATAGTGACCCAATATAACGTTATACGTTATAACGTAAGAGTACATAACGTTATTCGTTGTAACGTAATAATACATAACGTTATACGTTGTATCGTAATAGTATATAACGTTATTCGATGTAACGTAATAGTATGTAACGTTATACATCATATAGTGACCCAATATAACGTTATACGTTATAACTTAATAGTTCATAACTTTATACGTTATGACGTAATACTATATAACGTTATACACCGTATAGTGATCTAATATAACGTTATACGTTATACCGTAATAGTGTGTAACGTTATACATCATATAGAGATCCAATATAACGTTATACGTTATAAAGTAATAGTACATACCGTTAGACGTTATTACGAACTAGGTCATTACATTATACGTTGTAACGTAATAGTATATGACGTTATACATCATATAGTGATCCAATCTAACGTTATACGATGTAATGTAATAGTGTGTAACGTTATACATCATATAGTGATCCAACATAACGTTATACGTTATAACTTAATATTTCATAACTTTATACGTTATTACGTAATAGTATATAACGTTATACACCATATAGTGATCTAGTATAACGTTATACGTTATACCGTAATAGTGTGCAACGTTATACAACATATAGAGATCCAATATAACGTTATACGTTATAAAGTAATAGTACATACCGTTAGACGTTATTACGAAATAGGTCATTACATTATACGTTGTAACGTAATAGTATATGACGTTATACATCATATAGTGATCCAATCTATCGTTATACGATGTAATGTAATAGTGTGTAACGTTATACATCATATAGTGATCCAATATAACGTTATACGTTATAACGTAATAGTACATAACGTTGTACGTTGTAACGTAATATTTCATAACGTTATACATCATATAGTGATCCAATATAACGTTATACGTTATAACTTAATAGTTCATAACTTTATACGTTATTATGTAATAGTATATAACGTTATACACCATATAGTGATCCAATATAGCGTTATACGTTATACCGTAATAGTGTGTAACGTTATATATCATATAGTGATCCAATATAACGTTATACGTTATAACGTAATAGTACATAACGTTATACGTTATAACTTAATACTACATAATGTTATTCGTTGTAACGTAATAATACATAACGTTATACGTTGTGACGTAATAGTATATAACGCTATACGACATATAGTGATCCAATATAACGTCATTCGATGTAACGTAATACTATGTAACGTTATACATCATATAGCGATTCAATATAACGTTATACGTAATAACGTAAGAGTACATAACGTCATTCGATGTAACGTAATACTATGTAACGTTATACAACTTATAGTGATTCAATATAACGTTATACGATATAACGTTAGAGTACATAACGTCATTCGATGTAACGTAATACTATGTAACGTTATAAATCATATAGTGATTCAATATAACGTTATACGTTATAACTTAATATTTCATAACTTTATACGTTATTACGTAATAGTATATAACGTTATGCACCATATAGTGATGCAATATAACGTTATACGTTATAACGTAAGAGTACATAACGTCATTCGATGTAACGTAATACTATGTAACGTTATACAACATATAGTGATTCAATATAACGTTATACGTTATAACGTAAGAGTACATAACGTCATTCGATGTAACGTAATACTATGTAACGTTATACATCATATAGTGATTCAATATAACGTTATACGTTATAACTTAATATTTCATAACTTTATACGTTATTACGTAATAGTATATAACGTTATGCACCATATAGTGATGCAATATAACGTTATACGTTATAACGTAAGATTACATAACGTCATTCGATGTAACGTAATACTATGTAACGTTATACAACATATAGTGATTCAATATAACGTTATACGTTATAACGTAAGAGTACATAACGTCATTCGATGTAACGTAATACTATGTAACGTTATACATCATACAGTGATCCAATATAACGTTATACGTTATAACGTAAGAGTACATAATGTTATACGATGTAACGTAATAGTATATAACCTTATAAATCATATAGTGATCCAATATAACGTTATAAGTTATAACGTAATAGAACATAACCTTATACGTTATAACTTAATAGTACATAACGTTATTCGTTGTAACGTATTGATACATAACGCTATACATCATACAGTGATGCAATCTAACGTTATACGTTATAACGTAATATTACATACCGTCATACGTTATTACGGAATGTTTCATATCGTTATAAGTTGTAACGTAATAGTATATGACGTTATACGTCATATAGTGATCCAATATAACGTTATTCGATGTAACGTAATAGTATGTCACGTTGTACATCATATAGTGATCCAATATAACGTTATACGTTATAACGTAATAGTACATAACGTCATTCGTTGTAACGTAATAATACATAACGTTATACTTTTTAACGTAATAGTATATAACGTTATACGTCATATAGTGATCCAATATAACGTTATTCGATGTAAGGTAATAGTATGTCACGTTGTACATCATATAGTGATCCAATATAACGTTATACGTTATAACTTAATAGTTCATAGCTTTATACGTTATTACGTAATAGTATATAACGTTATGCACCATATAGTGATCCGATATAACGTTATACGTTATATCTTAATAGTTCATAACGTTATACGTTGTAACGAAATAGTTCATAACGTTATACGTTATAACGTAATAATACATAACGTTATACGTTGTAACGTAATAGTATATGACATAATACATCATATAGTGAACCAATCTAACGTTATACGATTTAATGTAATAGTGTGTAACGTTATACATCATATAGTGATCCAATATAACGTTATACGTTATAACGTAATAGTACATAACGTTGTACGTTGTAACGTAATATTTCATAACGTTATACATCATATAGTGATCCAATATAACGTTATACGTAATAACGTAAGAGTACATAACGTCATTCGATGTAACGTAATACTATGTAACGTTATACAACTTATAGTGATTCAATATAACGTTATACGATATAACGTAAGAGTACATAACGTCATTCGATGTAACGTAATACTATGTAACGTTATAAATCATATAGTGATTCAATATAACGTTATACGTTATAACTTAATATTTCATAACTTTATACGTTATTACGTAATAGTATATAACGTTATGCACCATATAGTGATGCAATATAACGTTATACGTTATAACGTATGAGTACATAACGTCATTCGATGTAACGTAATACTATGTAACGTTATACAACATATAGTGATTCAATATAACGTTATACGTTATAACGTAAGAGTACATAACGTCATTCGATGTAACGTAATACTATGTAACGTTATACATCATACAGTGATCCAATATAACGTTATACGTTATAACGTAAGAGTACATAATGTTATACGATGTAACGTAATAGTATGTCACGTTGTACATCATATAGTGATCCAATATAACGTTATACGTTATAACGTAATAGTACATAACGTCATTCGTTGTAACGTAATAATACATAACGTTATACTTTTTAACGTAATAGTATTTAACGTTATACGTCATATAGTGATCCAATATAACGTTATTCGATGTAACGTAATAGTATGTCACGTTGTACATCATATAGTGATCCAATATAACGTTATACGTTATAACTTAATAGTTCATAGCTTTATACGTTATTACGTAATAGTATATAACGTTATGCACCATATAGTGATCCGATATAACGTTATACGTTATATCTTAATAGTTCATAACGTTATACGTTGTAACGTAATAGTTCATAACGTTATACGTTATAACGTAATAATACATAACGTTATACGTTGTAACGTAATAGTATATGACATAATACATCATATAGTGCACCAATCTAACGTTATACGATTTAATGTAATAGTGTGTAACGTTATACATCATATAGTGATCCAATATAACGTTATACGTTATAACGTAAGAGTACATAACGTTATGCGTTGTAACGTAATGGTATATGACATAATACATCATATAGTGATCCAATCTAACGTTATACGATTTAATGTAATAGCGTGTAACGTTATACATCATATAGTGATCCAATATAACGTTATACGTTATAACGTAAGAGTACATAACGTTATGTGTTGTAACGTAATAGTATGTAAAGTTATACATCATAAAGTGATTCAATATAACGTTATACGTTATAACTTAATAATTCATAACTTTATACGTTATTACGTAATAGTATATAACGTTATACACCATATAGTGATCCAATATAACGTTATACGTTATACCGTAATAGTGTGTAACGTTATATATCATATAGTGATCCAATATAACGTTATACGTTGTAACGTAATAGTACATAACGTTATACGTTATAACTTTATAGCACATAACGTTATTCGTTGTAACGTAATAATACATAACGTTATACGTTGTAACGTAATAGTATATAACGTTTTACGACATACAGTAATCCAATATAACGTTATTCGATGTAATGTAATAGTATGTCACGTTATACATCATATAGTGATCCAATATAACGTTATACGTTATAACGTAATAGTACATAACGTTATTCGTTGTAACGTAATGATACATAACGCTATACATCATACAGTGATGCAAGCTGACGTTATACGTTATAACGTAAGAGTACATAACGTTATTCGTTGTAACGTAATAATACATAACGTTATACGTTGTATCGTAACAGTATATAATGTTATTCGATGTAGCGTAATAGTATGTAACGTTATACATCATATAGTGACCCAATATAACGTTATACGTTATAAAGTAATAGTACATACCGTTAGACGTTATTACGAAATAGTTCATTAAATTCTACGTTGTAACGTAATAGTATATGACGTTATACATCATATAGTGATCCAATCTAACGTTATACGATGTAATGTAATAGTGTGTAACGTTATACATCATATAGTGATCCAATATAACGTTATACGTTATAACTTAATAGTTCATAACTTTATACGTTATTACGTAATAGTATATAACGTTATGCACCATATAGTGATCCGATATAACGTTATACGTTATATCTTAATAGTTCATAACGTTATACGTTGTAACGTAATAGTTCATAACGTTATACGTTATAACGTAATAATACATAACGTTATACGTTGTAACGTAATAGTATATGACATAATACGTCATATAGTGAACCAATCTAACGTTATACGATTTAATGTAATAGTGTGTAACGTTATACATCATATAGTGATCCAATATAACGTTATACGTTATAACTTAATAGTTCATAACTTTATACGTTATTACGTAATAGTATATAACGTTATGCACCATATAGTGATCCGATATAACGTTATACGTTATATCTTAATAGCTCATAACGTTATACGTTGTAACGTAATAGTTCATAACGTTATACGTTATAACGTAATAATACATAACGTTATACGTTGTTACGTAATAGTATATGACATAATACGTCATATAGTGAACCAATCTAACGTTATACGATTTAATGCAATAGTGTGTAACGTTATACATCATATAGTGATCCAATATAACGTTATACGTTATAACGTAAGAGTACATAACGTTATGCGTTGTAACGTAATAGTATGTAAAGTTATACATCATAAAGTGATTCAATATAACGTTATACCTTATAACTTAATAGTTCATAACTTTTTACGTTATTACGTAATAGTATATAACGTTATACACCATATAGTGATCCAATATAACGTTATACGATTTAATGTAATAGTGTGTAACGTTATACATCATATAGTGATCCAATATAACGTTATACGTTATAACGTAAGAGTACATAACTTTATGCGTTATTACGTAATAGTTTATAACGTTATACACCATATAGTGATCCAATATAACGTTATACGTTATACCGTAATATTGTGTAACGTTATATATCATATAGTGATCCAATATAACGTTATACGTTGTAACGTAATAGTACATAACGTTGTACGTTGTAACGTAATAGTTCATAACGTTATACGTTGTAACGTAACAGTATATAACGTTATGCACAATATAGTGATCCAATATAACGTTATACGATTTAATGTAATAGTGTGTAACGTTATACATCATACAGTGATCCAGTCGAACGTTATACGTTATAACTTTATAGTACATAACGTTATTCGTTGTAACGTAATAATACATAACGTTATACGTCGTAACGTAATAGTATATAACGTTATACACCATATAGTGATCTAATATAACGTTATACGTTATACCGTAATAGTGTGTAACGTTATACATCATATAGAGATCCAATATAACGTTATACGTTATAAAGTAATAGTACATACCGTTAGTCGTTATTACGAAATAGTTCATTACGTTATACGTTGTAACGTAATAGTATATGACGTTAAACATCATATAGTGATCCAATCTAACGTTATACGATGTAATGTAATAGTGTGTAACGTTATACATCATGTAGTGATCCAATATAACGTAATACGTTATAACGTAATAGTACATAACGTTGTACGTTGTAACGTAGTAGTTCATAACATTATACGTTGTAACGTAATAGTATATATCGTTATACATCATATAGTGATCCAATATAATGTTATACGTTATAACTTAATAGTGTGTAACGTTATATATCATATAGTGATCCAATATAACGTTATACGTTATAACGTAATAGTACATAACGTTATACGTTATAACTTTATAGTACATAACGTTATTCGTTGTAACGTAATAATACATAACGTTATACGTTGTAACGTAATAGTATATAACGTTTTACGACATACAGTAATCCAATATAACGTTATTCGATGAAATGTAATATTATGTCACGTTATACATCATATAGTGATCCAATATAACGTTATACGTTATAACGTAATAGTACATAACGTTATTCGTTGTAACGTAATGATACATAACGCTATACATCATACAGTGATGCAAGCTGACGTTATACGTTATAACGTAATAGTACATACCGTCATACGTTATTACGAAATGGTTCATATTGTTATAAGTTGTAACGTAATAGTATATGACGTTATACATCATATAGTGACCCAATATAACGTTATACGTTATAACGTAAGAGTACATAACGTTATTCGTTGTAACGTAATAATACATAACGTTATACGTTGTATCGTAATAGTATATAACGTTATTCGATGTAACGTAATAGTATGTAACGTTATACATCATATAGTGACCCAATATAACGTTATACGTTATAACTTAATAGTTCATAACTTTATACGTTATGACGTAATAGTATATAACGTTATGCACCATATAGTGATCCAATATAACGTTATACCTTATAACGTATGATTACATAACGTTATACTTTGTAACGTAATAGTATGTAAAGTTATACATCATATAGTGATTCAACATAACGTTATTCGTTATAACATAATAGTTCTTAACTTTATACGTTATTACGTAATAGTATAGAACGTTATACACCATATAGTGATCTAATATAACGTTATACGTTATAACGTAATAGTACATAACGTTGTACGTTGTAACGTAATTGTACAAAACGTTATTGGTTGTAACGTAATAGTATACAACGTTATACGTCATATAGTGATCCAATATAACGTTATACGTTATAACTTAATAGTTCATAACTTTATACGTTATTACGTAGTAGTATATAACGTTATGCACCATATAGTGATCCAATATAACGTTATACGTTATACCGTAATAGTACATAACGTTATACGTTATAACTTAATAGTACATAGCGTTATTCGTTGTAACGTAATAATACATAACGTTATACGTTGTGACGTAATAGTATATAACGTTATACGTCATATAGTGATCCAATATAACGTTATTCGATATAACGTAATAGTATGTAACGTTATACATCATATAGTGATCCAATATAACGTTATACGTTATGACGTAATAGTACATAACGTTATACGTTGTACCGTGATAGTATTTAACGTTATACATCATACAGTGATCCAACATAACGATATACGTTATAACTTAATAGTACATAACGTTATTCGTTGTAACGTAATAATACATAACGTTATACGTTGTAACGTAATAGTATATAACGTTAAACATCATATAGTGATCCAATCTAACGTTATACGATGTAATGTAATAGTGTGTAACGTTATACATCATGTAGTGATCCAATATAACGTTATACGTTATAACGTAAGAGTACATAACGTTGTACGTTGTAACGTAATATTTCATAACGTTATACATCATATAGTGATCCAATATAACGTTATACGTTATAACTTAATAGTTCATAACTTTATACGATATTACGTAATAGTATATAACGTTATACACCATATAGTGATCCAATATAGCGTTATACGATATACCGTAATAGTGTGTAACGTTATATATCATATAGTGATCCAATATAACGTTATACGTTATAACTTAATAGTTCATAACTTTATACGATATTACGTAATAGTATATAACGTTAAACATCATATAGTGATCCAATCTAACGTTATACGATGTAATGTAATAGTGTGTAACGTTATACATCATGTAGTGATCCAATATAACGTTATACGTTATAACGTAAGAGTACATAACGTTGTACGTTGTAACGTAATATTTCATAACGTTATACATCATATAGTGATCCAATATAACGTTATACGTTATAACTTAATAGTTCATAACTTTATACGATATTACGTAATAGTATATAACGTTATACACCATATAGTGATCCAATATAACGTTATTCGATATAACGTAATAGTATGTAACGTTATACATCATATAGTGATCCAATATAACGTTATACGTTATGACGTAATAGTACATAACGTTATACGTTATACCGCAATAGTGTGTAACGTTATACATCATACAGAGATCCAATATAACGTTATACGTTATAAAGTAATAGTACATACCGTTAGACGTTATTACGAACTAGTTCATTACATTATACGTTGTAACGTAATAGTATATGACGTTATACATCATATAGTGATCCAATCTAACGTTATACGATGTAATGTAATAGTGTGTAACGTTATACATCATATAGTGATCCAATATAACGTTATACGTTATAACTTAATATTTCATAACTTTATATGTTATTACGTAATAGTATATAACGTTATACACCATATAGTGATCTAGTATAACGTTATACGTTATACCGTAATAGTGTGTAACGTTATACAACATATAGAGATCCAATATAACGTTATACGTTATAAAGTAATAGTACATACCGTTAGACGTTATTACGAACTAGTTCATTACATTATACGTTGTAACGTAATAGTATATGACGTTATACATCATATAGTGATCCAATCTAACGTTATACGATGTAATGTAATAGTGTGTAACGTTATACATCATATAGTGATCCAATATAACGTTATACGTTATAACTTAATATTTCATAACTTTATATGTTATTACGTAATAGTATATAACGTTATACACCATATAGTGATCTAGTATAACGTTATACGTTATACCGTAATAGTGTGTAACGTTATACATCATATAGTGATCCAATATAACGTTATACGTTATAACTTAATATTTCATAACTTTATACGTTATTACGTAATAGTATATAACGTTATACAACATATAGTGATCCAATATAACGTTATACGTTATAACTTAATAGTTCATAACTTTATACGTTATTATGTAATAGTATATAACGTTATACACCATATAGTGATCCAATATAGCGTTATACGTTATACCGTAATAGTGTGTAACGTTATATATCATATAGTGATCCAATATAAAGTTATACGTTGTAACGTAATAGTACATAACGTTATACGTTATAACTTAATACTACATAATGTTATTCGTTGTAACGTAACAATACATAACGTTATACGTTGTGACGTAATAGTATATAACGCTATACGACATATAGTGATCCAATATAACGTCATTCGATGTAACGTAATACTATGTAACGTTATACATCATATAGTGATCCAATATAACGTTATAAGTTATAACGTAATAGTACATAACGTTATTCGTTGTAACGTAATGATACATAACGCTACACATCATACAGTGATGCAAGCTGACGTTATACGTTATAACGTAATAGTACATACCGTCACACGTTATTACGAAATAGGTCATTACATTATACGTCGTAACGTAATTGTATATAACGTTATACGTCATATAGTGATCCAATATAACGTTATTCGATGTAACGTAATAGTATGTAACGTTATACATCATATCGTGATCCAATATAACGTTATACGTTATGACGTAATAGTACATAACGTTATACGTTGCAACGTTATAGTATTTTACGTTATACATCATACAGTGATCCAATCGAACGTTATACGTTATAACGTAATGATACATAACGTTAAACGTTGTAACGTAATAGTATATGACATTATACATCATATAGAGATCCAATCTAACGTTATACGATTTAATGTAATAGTGTGTAACGTTATACAACATACAGTGATCCAGTCGAACGTTATACGTTATAACTTAATAGTACATAACGTTATTCGTTGTAACGTAATAATACATAACGTTATACGTTGTAACGTAATAGTATATAACGTTATACACCATATAGTGATCTAATATAACGTTATACGTTATACCGTAATAGTGTGTAACGTTATACATCATATAGAGATCCAATATAACGTTATGCGTTGTAAAGTAATACTACATACCGTTAGTCGTTATTACGAAATAGTTCATTACGTTATACGTTGTAACGTAATAGTATATGACGTTAAACATCATATAGTGATCCAATCTAACGTTATACGGTGTAATGTAATAGTGTTTAACGTTATACATCATGTAGTGATCCAATATAACGTTATACGTTATAACGTAATAGTACATAACGTTGTACGTTGTAACGTAATAGTTCATAACGTTATACGTTGTAACGTAATAGTATATATCGTTATACCTCATATAGTGATCCAATATAACGTTATACGTTATAACTTAATAGTTCATAAAACTTTATACGCTATTACGTAATAGTATATAACGTTATGCACCATATAGTGATCCAATATAACGTTATACGTTGTAACGTAATAGTTCATAACGTTATACGTTGTAACGTAATAGTATATATCGTTATACATCATAAAGTGATTGAATATAACGTTATACGTTATAACGTAATAGTTCATAACTTTATACGTTATTACGTAATAGTATATAACGTTATACATCATATAGTGATCCAATATAACGTTATACGTTATAACGTAATAGTACATAACGTTGTACGTTGTAACGTAATATTTCATAACGTTATACATCATATAGTGATCCAATATAACGTTATACGTTATAACTTAATAGTTTATAACTTTATACGATATTACGTAATAGTATATAACGTTATACACCATATAGTGATCCAATATAGCGTTATACGTTATACCGTAATAGTGTGTAACGTTATATATCATATAGTGATCCAATATAACGTTATACGTTATAACGTAATAGTACATAACGTTATACGTTATAACTTTATAGTACATAACGTTATTCGTTGTAACGTAATAATACATAACGTTATACGTTGTAACGTAATAGTATATAACGTTTTACGACATACAGTAATCCAATATAACGTTATTCGATGAAATGTAATAGTATGTCACGTTATACATCATATAGTGATCCAATATAACGTTATACGTTATAACGTAATAGTACATAACGTTATTCGTTGTAACGTAATAATACATAACGTTATACGTTGTATCGTAATAGTATATAACGTTATTCGATGTAACGTAATAGTATGTAACGTTATACATCATATAGTGACCCAATATAACGTTATACGTTATAACTTAATAGTTCATAACTTTATACGTTATGACGTAATAGTATATAACGTTATACACCGTATAGTGATCTAATATAACGTTGTACGTTATACCGTAATAGTTTGTAACGTTATACATCATATAGAGATCCAATATAACGTTATACGTTATAAAGTAATAGTACATACCGTTAGTCGTTATTACGAAATAGTTCATTACGTTATACGTTGTAACGTAATAGTATATGACGTTAAACATCATATAGTGATCCAATCTAACGTTATACTTTGTAATGTAATAGTATGTAAAGTTATACATCATATAGTGATTCAATATAACGTTATTCGTTACAACTTAATAGTTCATAACTTTATACGCTATTATGTAATAGTATATAACGTTATACACCATATAGTGATCCAATATAGCGTTATACGTTATACCGTAATAGTGTGTAACGTTATATATCATATAGTGATCCAATATAACGTTATACGTTGTAACGTAATAGTACATAACGTTATACGTTATAACTTAATACTACATAATGTTATTCGTTGTAACGTAATAATACATAACGTTATACGTTGTGACGTAATAGTATATAACGCTATACGACATATAGTGATCCAATATAACGTCATTCGATGTAACGTAATACTATGTAACGTTATACAACATATAGTGATTCAATATAACGTTATACGTTATAACGTAAGAGTACATAACGTCATTCGATGTAACGTAATACTATGTAACGTTATACATCATATAGTGATTCAATATAACGTTATACGTTATAACTTAATATTTCATAACTTTATACGTTATTACGTAATAGTATATAACGTTATGCACCATATAGTGATGCAATATAACGTTATACGTTATAACGTAATAGTACATAACGTCATTCGATGTAACGTAATACTATGTAACGTTATACAACATATAGTGATTCAATATAACGTTATACGTTATAACGTAAGAGTACATAACGTCATTCGATGTAACGTAATACTATGTAACGTTATACATCATACAGTGATCCAATATAACGTTATACGTTATAACGTAAGAGTACATAATGTTATACGATGTAACGTAATAGTATATAACCTTATACATCATATAGTGATCCAATATAACGTTATAAGTTATAACGTAATAGTACATAACCTTATACGTTATAACTTAATAGTACATAACGTTATTCGTTGTAACGTAATGATACATAACGCTATACATCATACAGTGATGCAATCTAACGTTATACGTTATAACGTAATATTACATACCGTCATACGTTATTACGGAATGTTCCATATCGTTATAAGTTGTAACGTAATAGTATATGACGTTATACGTCATATAGTGATCCAATATAACGTTATTCGATGTAACGTAATAGTATGTCACGTTGTACATCATATAGTGATCCAATATAACGTTATACGTTATAACGTAATAGTACATAACGTCATTCGTTGTAACGTAATAATACATAACGTTATACTTTTTAACGTAATAGTATATAACGTCATACGTCATATAGTGATCCAATATAACGTTATTCGATGTAACGCAATAGTATGTCACGTTGTACATCACATAGTGATCCAATATAACGTTATACGTTATAACTTAATAGTTCATAACTTTATACGTTATTACGTAATAGTATATAACGTTATGCACCATATAGTGATCCGATATAACGTTATACGTTATATCTTAATAGTTCATAACGTTATACGTTGTAACGTAATAGTTCATAACGTTATACGTTATAACGTAATAGTTCATAACGTTATACGTTATAACGTAATAATACATAACGTTATACGTTGTAACGTAATAGTATATGACATAATACATCATATAGTGAACCAATCTAACGTTATACGATTTAATGTAATAGTGTGTAACGTTATACATCATATAGTGTTCCAATATAACGTTATACGTTATAACGTAAGAGTACATAACGTTATGCGTTGTAACGTAATGGTATATGACATAATACATCATATAGTGATCCAATCTAACGTTATACGATTTAATGTAATAGCGTGTAACGTTATACATCATATAGTGATCCAATATAACGTTATACGTTATAACGTAAGAGTACATAACGTTATGCGTTGTAACGTAATAGTATGTAAAGTTATACATCATAAAGTGATTCAATATAACGTTATACCTTATAACTTAATAGTTCATAACTTTTTACGTTATTACGTAATAGTATATAACGTTATACACCATATAGTGATCCAATATAACGTTATACGATTTAATGTAATAGTGTGTAACGTTATACATCATATAGTGATCCAGTATAACGTTATACGATATAACGTAAGAGTACATAACGTTGTACGTTGTAACGTAATATTTCATAACGTTATACATCATATAGTGATCCAATATAACGTTATACGTTATAACTTAATAGTTCATAACTTTATACGATATTACGTAATAGTATATAACGTTATACACCATATAGTGATCCAATATAGCGTTATACGTTATACCGTAATAGTGTGTAACGTTATATATCATATAGTGATCCAATATAACGTTATACGTTATAACGTAATAGTACATAACGTTATTCGTTGTAACGTAATGATACATAACGCTATACATCATACAGTGATGCAAGCTGACGTTATACGTTATAACGTAATAGTACATACCGTCATACGTTATTACGAAATGGTTCATATTGTTATAAGTTGTAACGTAATAGTATATGACGTTATACATCATATAGTGACCCAATATAACGTTATACGTTATAACGTAAGAGTACATAACGTTATTCGTTGTAACGTAATAATACATAACGTTATACGTTGTATCGTAATAGTATATAACGTTATTCGATGTAACGTAATAGTATGTAACGTTATACATCATATAGTGACCCAATATAACGTTATACGTTATAACTTAATAGTTCATAACTTTATACGTTATGACGTAATACTATATAACGTTATACACCGTATAGTGATCTAATATAACGTTATACGTTATACCGTAATAGTGTGTAACGTTATACATCATATAGAGATCCAATATAACGTTATACGTTATAAAGTAATAGTACATACCGTTAGACGTTATTACGAAATAGTTCATTACGTTATACGTTGTAACGTAATAGTATATGACGTTAAACATCATATAGTGATCCAATCTAACGTTATACGGTGTAATGTAATAGTGTTTAACGTTATACATCATGTAGTGATCCAATATAACGTTATACGTTATAACGTAATAGTACATAACGTTGTAGGATGTAACGTAATAGTTCATAACGTTATACGTTGTAACGTAATAGTATATATCGTTATACATCATATAGTGATCCAATATAACGTTATACGTTATAACTTAATAGTTCATAAAACTTTATACGCTATTACGTAATAGTATATAACGTTATGCACCATATAGTGATCCAATATAACGTTATACGTTGTAACGTAATAGTTCATAACGTTATACGTTGTAACGTAATAGTATATATCGTTATACATCATAAAGTGATTGAATATAACGTTATACGTTATAACGTAATAGTTCATAACTTTATACGTTATTACGTAATAGTATATAACGTTATACACCATATAGTGATCTAATATAACGTTATACGTTATACCGTAACAGTGTGTAACGTTATACATCATATAGTGATCCAATATAACGTTATACGTTATAACGTAATAGTACATAACGTTGTACGTTGTAACGTAATATTTCATAACGTTATACATCATATAGTGATCCAATATAACGTTATACGTTATAACTTAATAGTTTATAACTTTATACGATATTACGTAATAGTATATAACGTTATACACCATATAGTGATCCAATATAGCGTTATACGTTATACCGTAATAGTGTGTAACGTTATATATCATATAGTGATCCAATATAACGTTATACGTTATAACGTAATAGTACATAACGTTATACGTTATAACTTTATAGTACATAACGTTATTCGTTGTAACGTAATAATACATAACGTTATACGTTGTAACGTAATAGTATATAACGTTTTACGACATACAGTAATCCAATATAACGTTATTCGATGAAATGTAATAGTATGTCACGTTATACATCATATAGTGATCCAATATAACGTTATACGTTATAACGTAATAGTACATAACGTTATTCGTTGTAACGTAATAATACATAACGTTATACGTTGTATCGTAATAGTATATAACGTTATTCGATGTAACGTAATAGTATGTAACGTTATACATCATATAGTGACCCAATATAACGTTATACGTTATAACTTAATAGTTCATAACTTTATACGTTATGACGTAATAGTATATAACGTTATACACCGTATAGTGATCTAATATAACGTTGTACGTTATACCGTAATAGTTTGTAACGTTATACATCATATAGAGATCCAATATAACGTTATACGTTATAAAGTAATAGTACATACCGTTAGTCGTTATTACGAAATAGTTCATTACGTTATACGTTGTAACGTAATAGTATATGACGTTAAACATCATATAGTGATCCAATCTAACGTTATACTTTGTAATGTAATAGTATGTAAAGTTATACATCATATAGTGATTCAATATAACGTTATTCGTTACAACTTAATAGTTCATAACTTTATACGCTATTATGTAATAGTATATAACGTTATACACCATATAGTGATCCAATATAGCGTTATACGTTATACCGTAATAGTGTGTAACGTTATATATCATATAGTGATTCAATATAACGTTATACGTTGTAACGTAATAGTACATAACGTTATACGTTATAACTTAATACTACATAATGTTATTCGTTGTAACGTAATAATACATAACGTTATACGTTGTGACGTAATAGTATATAACGCTATACGACATATAGTGATCCAATATAACGTCATTCGATGTAACGTAATACTATGTAACGTTATACAACATATAGTGATTCAATATAACGTTATACGTTATAACGTAAGAGTACATAACGTCATTCGATGTAACGTAATACTATGTAACGTTATACATCATATAGTGATTCAATATAACGTTATACGTTATAACTTAATATTTCATAACTTTATACGTTATTACGTAATAGTATATAACGTTATGCACCATATAGTGATGCAATATAACGTTATACGTTATACCGTAAGAGTACATAACGTCATTCGATGTAACGTAATACTATGTAACGTTATACAACATATAGTGATTCAATATAACGTTATACGTTATAACGTAAGAGTACATAACGTCATTCGATGTAACGTAATACTATGTAACGTTATACATCATACAGTGATCCAATATAACGTTATACGTTATAACGTAAGAGTACATAATGTTATACGATGTAACGTAATAGTATATAACCTTATACATCATATAGTGATCCAATATAACGTTATAAGTTATAACGTAATAGTACATAACCTTATACGTTATAACTTATTAGTACATAACGTTATTCGTTGTAACGTAATGATACATAACGCTATACATCATACAGTGATGCAATCTAACGTTATACGTTATAACGTAATATTACATACCGTCATACGTTATTACGGAATGTTCCATATCGTTATAAGTTGTAACGTAATAGTATATGACGTTATACGTCATATAGTGATCCAATATAACGTTATTCGATGTAACGTAATAGTATGTCACGTTGTACATCATATAGTGATCCAATATAACGTTATACGTTATAACGTAATAGTACATAACGTCATTCGTTGTAACGTAATAATACATAACGTTATACTTTTTAACGTAATAGTATATAACGTCATACGTCATATAGTGATCCAATATAACGTTATTCGATGTAACGCAATAGTATGTCACGTTGTACATCACATAGTGATCCAATATAACGTTATACGTTATAACTTAATAGTTCATAACTTTATACGTTATTACGTAATAGTATATAACGTTATGCACCATATAGTGATCCGATATAACGTTATACGTTATATCTTAATAGTTCATAACGTTATACGTTGTAACGTAATAGTTCATAACGTTATACGTTATAACGTAATAGTTCATAACGTTATACGTTATAACGTAATAATACATAACGTTATACGTTGTAACGTAATAGTATATGACATAATACATCATATAGTGAACCAATCTAACGTTATACGATTTAATGTAATAGTGTGTAACGTTATACATCATATAGTGTTCCAATATAACGTTATACGTTATAACGTAAGAGTACATAACGTTATGCGTTGTAACGTAATGGTATATGACATAATACATCATATAGTGATCCAATCTAACGTTATACGATTTAATGTAATAGCGTGTAACGTTATACATCATATAGTGATCCAATATAACGTTATACGTTATAACGTAAGAGTACATAACGTTATGCGTTGTAACGTAATAGTATGTAAAGTTATACATCATAAAGTGATTCAATATAACGTTATACCTTATAACTTAATAGTTCATAACTTTTTACGTTATTACGTAATAGTATATAACGTTATACACCATATAGTGATCCAATATAACGTTATACGATTTAATGTAATAGTGTGTAACGTTATACATCATATAGTGATCCAGTATAACGTTATACGATATAACGTAAGAGTACATAACGTTGTACGTTGTAACGTAATATTTCATAACGTTATACATCATATAGTGATCCAATATAACGTTATACGTTATAACTTAATAGTTCATAACTTTATACGATATTACGTAATAGTATATAACGTTATACACCATATAGTGATCCAATATAGCGTTATACGTTATACCGTAATAGTGTGTAACGTTATATATCATATAGTGATCCAATATAACGTTATACGTTATAACGTAATAGTACATAACGTTATTCGTTGTAACGTAATGATACATAACGCTATACATCATACAGTGATGCAAGCTGACGTTATACGTTATAACGTAATAGTACATACCGTCATACGTTATTACGAAATGGTTCATATTGTTATAAGTTGTAACGTAATAGTATATGACGTTATACATCATATAGTGACCCAATATAACGTTATACGTTATAACGTAAGAGTACATAACGTTATTCGTTGTAACGTAATAATACATAACGTTATACGTTGTATCGTAATAGTATATAACGTTATTCGATGTAACGTAATAGTATGTAACGTTATACATCATATAGTGACCCAATATAACGTTATACGTTATAACTTAATAGTTCATAACTTTATACGTTATGACGTAATACTATATAACGTTATACACCGTATAGTGATCTAATATAACGTTATACGTTATACCGTAATAGTGTGTAACGTTATACATCATATAGAGATCCAATATAACGTTATACGTTATAAAGTAATAGTACATACCGTTAGACGTTATTACGAAATAGTTCATTACGTTATACGTTGTAACGTAATAGTATATGACGTTAAACATCATATAGTGATCCAATCTAACGTTATACGGTGTAATGTAATAGTGTTTAACGTTATACATCATGTAGTGATCCAATATAACGTTATACGTTATAACGTAATAGTACATAACGTTGTAGGATGTAACGTAATAGTTCATAACGTTATACGTTGTAACGTAATAGTATATATCGTTATACATCATATAGTGATCCAATATAACGTTATACGTTATAACTTAATAGTTCATAAAACTTTATACGCTATTACGTAATAGTATATAACGTTATGCACCATATAGTGATCCAATATAACGTTATACGTTGTAACGTAATAGTTCATAACGTTATACGTTGTAACGTAATAGTATATATCGTTATACATCATAAAGTGATTGAATATAACGTTATACGTTATAACGTAATAGTTCATAACTTTATACGTTATTACGTAATAGTATATAACGTTATACACCATATAGTGATCTAATATAACGTTATACGTTATACCGTAACAGTGTGTAACGTTATACATCATATAGTGATCCAATATAACGTTATACGTTATAACGTAATAGTACATAACGTTGTACGTTGTAACGTAATATTTCATAACGTTATACATCATATAGTGATCCAATATAACGTTATACGTTATAACTTAATAGTTTATAACTTTATACGATATTACGTAATAGTATATAACGTTATACACCATATAGTGATCCAATATAGCGTTATACGTTATACCGTAATAGTGTGTAACGTTATATATCATATAGTGATCCAATATAACGTTATACGTTATAACGTAATAGTACATAACGTTATACGTTATAACTTTATAGTACATAACGTTATTCGTTGTAACGTAATAATACATAACGTTATACGTTGTAACGTAATAGTATATAACGTTTTACGACATACAGTAATCCAATATAACGTTATTCGATGAAATGTAATAGTATGTCACGTTATACATCATATAGTGATCCAATATAACGTTATACGTTATAACGTAATAGTACATAACGTTATTCGTTGTAACGTAATAATACATAACGTTATACGTTGTATCGTAATAGTATATAACGTTATTCGATGTAACGTAATAGTATGTAACGTTATACATTATATAGTGACCCAATATAACGTTATACGTTATAACTTAATAGTTCATAACTTTATACGTTATGACGTAATAGTATATAACGTTATACACCGTATAGTGATCTAATATAACGTTGTACGTTATACCGTAATAGTTTGTAACGTTATACATCATATAGAGATCCAATATAACGTTATACGTTATAAAGTAATAGTACATACCGTTAGTCGTTATTACGAAATAGTTCATTACGTTATACGTTGTAACGTAATAGTATATGACGTTAAACATCATATAGTGATCCAATCTAACGTTATACTTTGTAATGTAATAGTATGTAAAGTTATACATCATATAGTGATTCAATATAACGTTATTCGTTACAACTTAATAGTTCATAACTTTATACGCTATTATGTAATAGTATATAACGTTATACACCATATAGTGATCCAATATAGCGTTATACGTTATACCGTAATAGTGTGTAACGTTATATATCATATAGTGATTCAATATAACGTTATACGTTGTAACGTAATAGTACATAACGTTATACGTTATAACTTAATACTACATAATGTTATTCGTTGTAACGTAATAATACATAACGTTATACGTTGTGACGTAATAGTATATAACGCTATACGACATATAGTGATCCAATATAACGTCATTCGATGTAACGTAATACTATGTAACGTTATACAACATATAGTGATTCAATATAACGTTATACGTTATAACGTAAGAGTACATAACGTCATTCGATGTAACGTAATACTATGTAACGTTATACATCATATAGTGATTCAATATAACGTTATACGTTATAACTTAATATTTCATAACTTTATACGTTATTACGTAATAGTATATAACGTTATGCACCATATAGTGATGCAATATAACGTTATACGTTATAACGTAAGAGTACATAACGTCATTCGATGTAACGTAATACTATGTAACGTTATACAACATATAGTGATTCAATATAACGTTATACGTTATAACGTAAGAGTACATAACGTCATTCGATGTAACGTAATACTATGTAACGTTATACATCATACAGTGATCCAATATAACGTTATACGTTATAACGTAAGAGTACATAATGTTATACGATGTAACGTAATAGTATATAACCTTATACATCATATAGTGATCCAATATAACGTTATAAGTTATAACGTAATAGTACATAACCTTATACGTTATAACTTAATAGTACATAACGTTATTCGTTGTAACGTAATGATACATAACGCTATACATCATACAGTGATGCAATCTAACGTTATACGTTATAACGTAATATTACATACCGTCATACGTTATTACGGAATGTTTCATATCGTTATAAGTTGTAACGTAATAGTATATGACGTTATACGTCATATAGTGATCCAATATAACGTTATTCGATGTAACGTAATAGTATGTCACGTTGTACATCATATAGTGATCCAATATAACGTTATACGTTATAACGTAATAGTACATAACGTCATTCGTTGTAACGTAATAATACATAACGTTATACTTTTTAACGTAATAGTATATAACGTTATACGTCATATAGTGATCCAATATAACGTTATTCGATGTAACGCAATAGTATGTCACGTTGTACATCACATAGTGATCCAATATAACGTTATACGTTATAACGTAATAATACATAACGTTATACGTTGTAACGTAATAGTATATGACATAATACATCATATAGTGAACCAATCTAACGTTATACGATTTAATGTAATAGTGTGTAACGTTATACATCATATAGTGTTCCAATATAACGTTATACGTTATAACGTAAGAGTACATAACGTTATGCGTTGTAACGTAATGGTATATGACATAATACATCATATAGTGATCCAATCTAACGTTATACGATTTAATGTAATAGCGTGTAACGTTATACATCATATAGTGATCCAATATAACGTTATACGTTATAACGTAAGAGTACATAACGTTATGCGTTGTAACGTAATAGTATGTAAAGTTATACATCATAAAGTGATTCAATATAACGTTATACCTTATAACTTAATAGTTCATAACTTTTTACGTTATTACGTAATAGTATATAACGTTATACACCATATAGTGATCCAATATAACGTTATACGATTTAATGTAATAGTGTGTAACGTTATACATCATATAGTGATCCAGTATAACGTTATACGATATAACGTAAGAGTACATAACGTTGTACGTTGTAACGTAATATTTCATAACGTTATACATCATATAGTGATCCAATATAACGTTATACGTTATAACTTAATAGTTCATAACTTTATACGATATTACGTAATAGTATATAACGTTATACACCATATAGTGATCCAATATAGCGTTATACGTTATACCGTAATAGTGTGTAACGTTATATATCATATAGTGATCCAATATAACGTTATACGTTATAACGTAATAGTACATAACGTTATACGTTATAACTTTATAGCACATAACGTTATTAGTTGTAACGTAATAATACATAACGTTATACGTTGTAACGTAATAGTATATAACGTTTTACGACATACAGTAATCCAATATAACGTTATTCGATGTAATGTAATAGTATGTCACGTTATACATCATATAGTGATCCAATATAACGTTATACGTTATAACGTAATAGTACATAACGTTATTCGTTGTAACGTAATGATACATAACGCTATACATCATACAGTGATGCAAGCTGACGTTATACGTTATAACGTAATAGTACATACCGTCATACGTTATTACGAAATGTTTCATATTGTTATAAGTTGTAACGTAATAGTATATGACGTTATACATCATATAGTGACCCAATATAACGTTATACGTTATAACGTAAGAGTACATAACGTTATTCGTTGTAACGTAATAATACATAACGTTATACGTTGTATCGTAATAGTATATAACGTTATTCGATGTAACGTAATAGTATGTAACGTTATACATCATATAGTGACCCAATATAACGTTATACGTTATAACTTAATAGTTCATAACTTTATACGTTATGACGTAATACTATATAACGTTATACACCGTATAGTGATCTAATATAACGTTATACGTTATACCGTAATAGTGTGTAACGTTATACATCATATAGAGATCCAATATAACGTTATACGTTATAAAGTAATAGTACATACCGTTAGACGTTATTACGAAATAGTTCATTACGTTATACGTTGTAACGTAATAGTATATGACGTTAAACATCATATAGTGATCCAATCTAACGTTATACGGTGTAATGTAATAGTGTTTAACGTTATACATCATGTAGTGATCCAATATAACGTTATACGTTATAACGTAATAGTACATAACGTTGTAGGATGTAACGTAATAGTTCATAACGTTATACGTTGTAACGTAATAGTATATATCGTTATACATCATATAGTGATCCAATATAACGTTATACGTTATAACTTAATAGTTCATAAAACTTTATACGCTATTACGTAATAGTATATAACGTTATGCACCATATAGTGATCCAATATAACGTTATACGTTGTAACGTAATAGTTCATAACGTTATACGTTGTAACGTAATAGTATATATCGTTATACATCATAAAGTGATTGAATATAACGTTATACGTTATAACGTAATAGTTCATAACTTTATACGTTATTACGTAATAGTATATAACGTTATACACCATATAGTGATCTAATATAACGTTATACGTTATACCGTAACAGTGTGTAACGTTATACATCATATAGTGATCCAATATAACGTTATACGTTATAACGTAATAGTACATAACGTTGTACGTTGTAACGTAATATTTCATAACGTTATACATCATATAGTGATCCAATATAACGTTATACGTTATAACTTAATAGTTTATAACTTTATACGATATTACGTAATAGTATATAACGTTATACACCATATAGTGATCCAATATAGCGTTATACGTTATACCGTAATAGTGTGTAACGTTATATATCATATAGTGATCCAATATAACGTTATACGTTATAACGTAATAGTACATAACGTTATACGTTATAACTTTATAGTACATAACGTTATTCGTTGTAACGTAATAATACATAACGTTATACGTTGTAACGTAATAGTATATAACGTTTTACGACATACAGTAATCCAATATAACGTTATTCGATGAAATGTAATAGTATGTCACGTTATACATCATATAGTGATCCAATATAACGTTATACGTTATAACGTAATAGTACATAACGTTATTCGTTGTAACGTAATAATACATAACGTTATACGTTGTATCGTAATAGTATATAACGTTATTCGATGTAACGTAATAGTATGTAAAGTTATACATCATATAGTGACCCAATATAACGTTATACGTTATAACTTAATAGTTCATAACTTTATACGTTATGACGTAATAGTATATAACGTTATACACCGTATAGTGATCTAATATAACGTTGTACGTTATACCGTAATAGTGTGTAACGTTATACATCATATAGAGATCCAATATAACGTTATACGTTATAAAGTAATAGTACATACCGTTAGACGTTATTACGAAATAGTTCATTACATTATACGTTGTAACGTAATAGTATATGACGTTATACATCATATAGTGATCCAATCTAACGTTATACGATGTAATGTAATAGTGTGTAACGTTATACATCATATTGTGATCCAATATAACGTTATACGTTCTAACTTAATATTTCATAACTTTATACGTTATTACGTAGTAGTATATAACGTTATGCACCATATAGTGATCCGATATAACGTTATACGTTATATCTTAATAGTTCATAACGTTATACGTTGTAACGTAATAGTTCATAACGTTATACGTTATAACGTAATAGTTCATAACGTTATACGTTATAACGTAATAATACATAACGTTATACGTTGTAACGTAATAGTATATGACATAATACATCATATAGTGAACCAATCTAACGTTATACGATTTAATGTAATAGTGTGTAACGTTATACATCATATAGTGTTCCAATATAACGTTATACGTTATAACGTAAGAGTACATAACGTTATGCGTTGTAACGTAATGGTATATGACATAATACATCATATAGTGATCCAATCTAACGTTATACGATTTAATGTAATAGCGTGTAACGTTATACATCATATAGTGATCCAATATAACGTTATACGTTATAACGTAAGAGTACATAACGTTATGCGTTGTAACGTAATAGTATGTAAAGTTATACATCATAAAGTGATTCAATATAACGTTATACCTTATAACTTAATAGTTCATAACTTTTTACGTTATTACGTAATAGTATATAACGTTATACACCATATAGTGATCCAATATAACGTTATACGATTTAATGTAATAGTGTGTAACGTTATACATCATATAGTGATCCAGTATAACGTTATACGATATAACGTAAGAGTACATAACGTTGTACGTTGTAACGTAATATTTCATAACGTTATACATCATATAGTGATCCAATATAACGTTATACGTTATAACTTAATAGTTCATAACTTTATACGATATTACGTAATAGTATATAACGTTATACACCATATAGTGATCCAATATAGCGTTATACGTTATACCGTAATAGTGTGTAACGTTATATATCATATAGTGATCCACTATAACGTTATACGTTATAACGTAATAGTACATAACGTTATACGTTATAACTTTATAGCACATAACGTTATTAGTTGTAACGTAATAATACATAACGTTATACGTTGTAACGTAATAGTATATAACGTTTTACGACATACAGTAATCCAATATAACGTTATTCGATGTAATGTAATAGTATGTCACGTTATACATCATATAGTGATCCAATATAACGTTATACGTTATAACGTAATAGTACATAACGTTATTCGTTGTAACGTAATGATACATAACGCTATACATCATACAGTGATGCAAGCTGACGTTATACGTTATAACGTAATAGTAAATACCGTCATACGTTATTACGAAATGGTTCATATTGTTATAAGTTGTAACGTAATAGTATATGACGTTATACATCATATAGTGACCCAATATAACGTTATACGTTATAACGTAAGAGTACATAACGTTATTCGTTGTAACGTAATAATACATAACGTTATACGTTGTATCGTAATAGTATATAACGTTATTCGATGTAACGTAATAGTATGTAACGTTATACATCATATAGTGACCCAATATAACGTTATACGTTATAACTTAATAGTTCATAACTTTATACGTTATGACGTAATACTATATAACGTTATACACCGTATAGTGATCTAATATAACGTTATACGTTATACCGTAATAGTGTGTAACGTTATACATCATATAGAGATCCAATATAACGTTATACGTTATAAAGTAATAGTACATACCGTTAGACGTTATTACGAAATAGTTCATTACATTATACGTTGTAACGTAATAGTATATGACGTTATACATCATATAGTGATCCAATCTAACGTTATACGATGTAATGTAATAGTGTGTAACGTTATACATCATATAGTGATCCAATATAACGTTATACGTTATAACGTAGGAGTACATAATGTTATACGATGTAACGTAATAGTATATAACCTTATACATCATATAGTGATCCAATATAACGTTATAAGTTATAACGTAATAGTACATAACCTTATACGTTATAACTTAATAGTACATAACGTTATTCGTTGTAACGTAATGATACATAACGCTATACATCATACAGTGATGCAATCTAACGTTATACGTTATAACGTAATATTACATACCGTCATACGTTATTACGGAATGTTTCATATCGTTATAAGTTGTAACGTAATAGTATATGACGTTATACGTCATATAGTGATCCAATATAACGTTATTCGATGTAACGTAATAGTATGTCACGTTGTACATCATATAGTGATCCAATATAACGTTATACGTTATAACGTAATAGTACATAACGTCATTCGTTGTAACGTAATAATACATAACGTTATACTTTTTAACGTAATAGTATATAACGTTATACGTCATATAGTGATCCAATATAACGTTATTCGATGTAACGCAATAGTATGTCACGTTGTACATCACATAGTGATCCAATATAACGTTATACGTTATAACGTAATAATACATAACGTTATACGTTGTAACGTAATAGTATATGACATAATACATCATATAGTGAACCAATCTAACGTTATACGATTTAATGTAATAGTGTGTAACGTTATACATCATATAGTGATCCAATATAACGTTATACGTTATAACGTAAGAGTACATAACGTTATGCGTTGTAACGTAATGGTATATGACATAATACATCATATAGTGATCCAATCTAACGTTATACGATTTAATGTAATAGCGTGTAACGTTATACATCATATAGTGATCCAATATAACGTTATACGTTATAACGTAAGAGTACATAACGTTATGCGTTGTAACGTAATAGTATGTAAAGTTATACATCATAAAGTGATTCAATATAACGTTATACCTTATAACTTAATAGTTCATAACTTTTTACGTTATTACGTAATAGTATATAACGTTATACACCATATAGTGATCCAATATAACGTTATACGATTTAATGTAATAGTGTGTAACGTTATACATCATATAGTGATCCAGTATAACGTTATACGATATAACGTAAGAGTACATAACGTTGTACGTTGTAACGTAATATTTCATAACGTTATACATCATATAGTGATCCAATATAACGTTATACGTTATAACTTAATAGTTCATAACTTTATACGATATTACGTAATAGTATATAACGTTATACACCATATAGTGATCCAATATAGCGTTATACGTTATACCGTAATAGTGTGTAACGTTATATATCATATAGTGATCCAATATAACGTTATACGTTATAACGTAATAGTACATAACGTTATTCGTTGTAACGTAATGATACATAACGCTATACATCATACAGTGATGCAAGCTGACGTTATACGTTATAACGTAATAGTACATACCGTCATACGTTATTACGAAATGGTTCATATTGTTATAAGTTGTAACGTAATAGTATATGACGTTATACATCATATAGTGACCCAATATAACGTTATACGTTATAACGTAAGAGTACATAACGTTATTCGTTATAACGTAATAATACATAACGTTATACGTTGTATCGTAATAGTATATGACGTTAAACATCATATAGTGATCCAATCTAACGTTATACGGTGCAATGTAATAGTGTTTAACGTTATACATCATGTAGTGATCCAATATAACGTTATACGTTATAACGTAATAGTACATAACGTTGTACGTTGTAACGTAATAGTTCATAACGTTATACGTTGTAACGCAATAGTATATATCGTTATACATCATATAGTGATCCAATATAACGTTATACGTTATAACTTAATAGTTCATAAAACTTTATACGCTATTACGTAATAGTATATAACGTTATGCACCATATAGTGATCCAATATAACGTTATACGTTGTAACGTAATAGTTCATAACGTTATACGTTGTAACGTAATAGTATATATCGTTATACATCATAAAGTGATTGAATATAACGTTATACGTTATGACGTAATAGTTCATAACTTTATACGTTATTACGTAATAGTATATAACGTTATACACCATATAGTGATCTAATAAAACGTTATACGTTATACCGTAACAGTGTGTAACGTTATACATCATATAGTGATCCAATATAACGTTATACGTTATAACGTAATAGTACATAACGTTGTACGTTGTAACGTAATATTTCATAACGTTATACATCATATAGTGATCCAATATAACGTTATACGTTATAACTTAATAGTTTATAACTTTATACGATATTACGTAATAGTATATAACGTTATACACCATATAGTGATCCAATATAGCGTTATACGTTATACCGTAATAGTGTGTAACGTTATATATCATATAGTGATCCAATATAACGTTATACGTTATAACGTAATAGTACATAACGTTATACGTTATAACTTTATAGTACATAACGTTATTCGTTGTAACGTAATAATACATAACGTTATACGTTGTAACGTAATAGTATATAACGTTTTACGACATACAGTAATCCAATATAACGTTATTCGATGAAATGTAATAGTATGTCACGTTATACATCATATAGTGATCCAATATAACGTTATACGTTATAACGTAATAGTACATAACGTTATTCGTTGTAACGTAATAATACATAACGTTATACGTTGTATCGTAATAGTATATAACGTTATTCGATGTAACGTAATAGTATGTAACGTTATACATCATATAGTGACCCAATATAACGTTATACGTTATAACTTAATAGTTCATAACTTTATACGTTATGACGTAATAGTATATAACGTTATACACCGTATAGTGATCTAATATAACGTTGTACGTTATACCGTAATAGTGTGTAACGTTATACATCATATAGAGATCCAATATAACGTTATACGTTATAAAGTAATAGTACATACCGTTAGACGTTATTACGAAATAGTTCATTACATTATACGTTGTAACGTAATAGTATATGACGTTATACATCATATAGTGATCCAATCTAACGTTATACGATGTAATGTAATAGTGTGTAACGTTATACATCATATTGTGATCCAATATAACGTTATACGTTCTAACTTAATATTTCATAACTTTATACGTTATTACGTAGTAGTATATAACGTTATGCACCATATAGTGATCCGATATAACGTTATACGTTATATCTTAATAGTTCATAACGTTATACGTTGTAACGTAATAGTTCATAACGTTATACGTTATAACGTAATAGTTCATAACGTTATACGTTATAACGTAATAATACATAACGTTATACGTTGTAACGTAATAGTATATGACATAATACATCATATAGTGAACCAATCTAACGTTATACGATTTAATGTAATAGTGTGTAACGTTATACATCATATAGTGTTCCAATATAACGTTATACGTTATAACGTAAGAGTACATAACGTTATGCGTTGTAACGTAATGGTATATGACATAATACATCATATAGTGATCCAATCTAACGTTATACGATTTAATGTAATAGCGTGTAACGTTATACATCATATAGTGATCCAATATAACGTTATACGTTATAACGTAAGAGTACATAACGTTATGCGTTGTAACGTAATAGTATGTAAAGTTAGACATCATAAAGTGATTCAATATAACGTTATACCTTATAACTTAATAGTTCATAACTTTTTACGTTATTACGTAATAGTATATAACGTTATACACCATATAGTGATCCAATATAACGTTATACGATTTAATGTAATAGTGTGTAACGTTATACATCATATAGTGATCCAGTATAACGTTATACGATATAACGTAAGAGTACATAACGTTGTACGTTGTAACGTAATATTTCATAACGTTATACATCATATAGTGATCCAATATAACGTTATACGTTATAACTTAATAGTTCATAACTTTATACGATATTACGTAATAGTATATAACGTTATACGCCATATAGTGATCCAATATAGCGTTATACGTTATACCGTAATAGTGTGTAACGTTATATATCATATAGTGATCCAATATAACGTTATACGTTATAACGTAATAGTACATAACGTTATACGTTATAACTTTATAGCACATAACGTTATTAGTTGTAGCGTAATAATACATAACGTTATACGTTGTAACGTAATAGTATATAACGTTTTACGACATACAGTAATCCAATATAACGTTATTCGATGTAATGTAATAGTATGTCACGTTATACATCATATAGTGATCCAATATAACGTTATACGTTATAACGTAATAGTACATAACGTTATTCGTTGTAACGTAATGATACATAACGCTATACATCATACAGTGATGCAAGCTGACGTTATACGTTATAACGTAATAGTAAATACCGTCATACGTTATTACGAAATGGTTCATATTGTTATAAGTTGTAACGTAATAGTATATGACGTTATACATCATATAGTGACCCAATATAACGTTATACGTTATAACGTAAGAGTACATAACGTTATTCGTTGTAACGTAATAATACATAACGTTATACGTTGTATCGTAATAGTATATAACGTTATTCGATGTAACGTAATAGTATGTAACGTTATACATCATATAGTGACCCAATATAACGTTATACGTTATAACTTAATAGTTCATAACTTTATACGTTATGACGTAATACTATATAACGTTATACACCGTATAGTGATCTAATATAACGTTATACGTTATACCGTAATAGTGTGTAACGTTATATATCATATAGAGATCCAATATAACGTTATACGTTATAAAGTAATAGTACATACCGTTAGACGTTATTACGAAATAGTTCATTACATTATACGTTGTAACGTAATAGTATATGACGTTATACATCATATAGTGATCCAATCTAACGTTATACGATGTAATGTAATAGTGTGTAACGTTATACATCATATAGTGATCCAATATAACGTTATACGTTATAACGTAAGAGTACATAATGTTATACGATGTAACGTAATAGTATATAACCTTATACATCATATAGTGATCCAATATAACGTTATAAGTTATAACGTAATAGTACATAACCTTATACGTTATAACTTAATAGTACATAACGTTATTCGTTGTAACGTAATGATACATAACGCTATACATCATACAGTGATGCAATCTAACGTTATACGTTATAACGTAATATTACATACCGTCATACGTTATTACGGAATGTTTCATATCGTTATAAGTTGTAACGTAATAGTATATGACGTTATACGTCATATAGTGATCCAATATAACGTTATTCGATGTAACGTAATAGTATGTCACGTTGTACATCATATAGTGATCCAATATAACGTTATACGTTATAACGTAATAGTACATAACGTCATTCGTTGTAACGTAATAATACATAACGTTATACTTTTTAACGTAATAGTATATAACGTTATACGTCATATAGTGATCCAATATAACGTTATTCGATGTAACGCAATAGTATGTCACGTTGTACATCACATAGTGATCCAATATAACGTTATACGTTATAACGTAATAATACATAACGTTATACGTTGTAACGTAATAGTATATGACA
Organism: Bombus affinis; assembly: GCF_024516045.1. NCBI lineage: Eukaryota > Metazoa > Arthropoda > Insecta > Hymenoptera > Apidae > Bombus > Bombus affinis. The sequence goes on along the minus strand of NW_026109291.1, from coordinate 15,805 downwards.
TAATACATCATATAGTGAACCAATCTAACGTTATACGATTTAATGTAATAGTGTGTAACGTTATACATCATATAGTGATCCAATATAACGTTATACGTTATAACGTAAGAGTACATAACGTTATGCGTTGTAACGTAATAGTATGTAAAGTTATACATCATAAAGTGTTTCAATATAACGTTATACCTTATAACTTAATAGTTCATAACTTTTTACGTTATTACGTAATAGTATATAACGTTATACACCATATAGTGATCCAATATAACGTTATACGATTTAATGTAATAGTGTGTAACGTTATACATCATATAGTGATCCAATATAACGTTATACGTTATAACGTAAGAGTACATAACGTTATGCGTTGTAACGTAATAGTATGTAAAGTTATACATCATAAAGTGATTCAATATAACGTTATACCTTATAACTTAATATTTCATGACTTTTTACGTTATTACGTAATAGTATATAACGTTATACACCATATAGTGATCCAATATAACGTTATACGATTTAATGTAATAGTGTGTAACGTTATACATCATATAGTGATCCAATATAACGTTATACGTTATAACTTAATAATTCATAACTTTATGCGTTATTACGTAATAGTATATAACGTTATACACCATATAGTGATCCAATATAACGTTATACGTTATGCCGTAATAGTGTGTAACGTTATATATCATATAGTGATCCAATATAACGTTATACGTTGTAACGTAATAGTACATAACGTTGTACGTTGTAACGTAATAGTTCATAACGTTATACGTTGTAACGTAACAGTATATAACGTTATGCACAATATAGTGATCCAATATAACGTTATACGATTTAATGTAATAGTGTGTAACGTTATACATCATACAGTGATCCAGTCGAACGTTATACGTTATAACTTAATAGTACATAACGTTATTCGTTGTAACGTAATAATACATAACGTTATACGTCGTAACGTAATAGTATATAACGTTATACACCATATAGTGATCTAATATAACGTTATACGTTATACCGTAATAGTGTGTAACGTTATACATCATATAGAGATCCAATATAACGTTATACGTTATAAAGTAATAGTACATACCGTTAGTCGTTATTACGAAATAGTTCATTACGTTATACGTTGTTACGTAATAGTATATGACGTTAAACATCATATAGTGATCCAATCTAACGTTATACGATGTAATGTAATAGTGTGTAACGTTATACATCATGTAGTGATCCAATATAACGTTATACGTTATAACGTAATAGTACATAACGTTGTACGTTGTAACGTAGTAGTTCATAACGTTATACGTTGTAACGTAATAGTATATATCGTTATACATCATAAAGTGATTGAATATAACGTTATAAGTTATAAAGTAATAGTTCATAACTTTATACGTTATTACGTAATAGTATATAACGTTATACACCATATAGTGATCTAATATAACGTTATACGTTATACCGTAACAGTGTGTAACGTTATACATCATATAGTGATCCTATATAACGTTATACGTTATAACTTAATAGTTCATAACTTTATACGATATTACGTAATAGTATATAACGTTATACACCATATAGTGATCCAATATAGCGTTATACGTTATACCGTAATAGTGTGTAACGTTATATATCATATAGTGATCCAATATAACGTTATACGTTATAACGTAATAGTACATAACGTTATACGTTATAACTTTATAGCACATAACGTTATTCGTTGTAACGTAATAATACATAACGTTATACGTTGTAACGTAATAGTATATAACGTTTTACGACATACAGTAATCCAATATAACGTTATTCGATGTAATGTAATAGTATGTCACGTTATACATCATATAGTGATCCAATATAACGTTATACGTTATAACGTAATAGTACATAACGTTATTCGTTGTAACGTAATGATACATAACGCTATACATCATACAGTGATGCAAGCTGACGTTATACGTTATAACGTAATAGTACATACCGTCATACGTTATTACGAAATAGGTCATTACATTATACGTCGTAACGTAATTGTATATAACGTTATACGTCATATAGTGATCCAATATAACGTTATTCGATGTAACGTAATAGTATGTAACGTTATACATCATATCGTGATCCAATATAACGTTATACGTTATGACGTAATAGTACATAGCGTTATACGTTGCAACGTTATAGTATTTAACGTTATACATCATACAGTGATCCAACCGAACGTTATACGTTATAACGTAATGATACATAACGTTATACGTTGTAACGTAATAGTATATAACGTTATACACCATATAGTGATCTAATATAACGTTATACGTTATACCGTAATAGTGTGTAACGTTATACATCATATAGAGATCCAATATAACGTTATACGTTATAAAGTAATAGTACATACCGTTAGTCGTTATTACGAAATAGTTCATTACGTTATACGTTGTAACGTAATAGTATATGACGTTAAACATCATATAGTGATCCAATCTAACGTTATACGATGTAATGTAATAGTGTGTAACGTTATACATCATGTAGTGATCCAATATAACGTTATACGTTATAACGTAATAGTACATAACGTTGTACGTTGTAACGTAATAGTTCATAACGTTATACGTTGTAACGTAATAGTATATATCGTTATACATCATATAGTGATCCAATATAACGTTATACGTTATAACTTAATAGTTCATAACTCTATACGCTATTACGTAATAGTATATAACGTTATGCACCATATAGTGATCCAATATAACGTTATACGTTGTAACGTAATAGTTCATAACGTTATACGTTGTAACGTAATAGTATATATCGTTATACATCATATAGTGATCCAATATAACGTTATACGTTATAACTTAATAGTTCATAACTCTATACGCTATTACGTAATAGTATATAACGTTATGCACCATATAGTGATCCAATATAACGTTATACGTTGTAACGTAATAGTTCATAACGTTATACGTTGTAACGTAATAGTATATATCGTTATACATCATATAGTGATCCAATATAACGTTATACGTTGTAACGTAATAGTTCATAACGTTATACGTTGTAACGTAATAGTATATATCGTTATACATCATACAGTGATCCAGTCGAACGTTATACGTTATAACTTAATAGTACATAACGTTATTCGTTGTAACGTAATAATACATAACGTTATACGTCGTAACGTAATAGTATATAACGTTATACACCATATAGTGATCCAATATAGCGTTATACGTTATACCGTAATAGTGTGTAACGTTATATATCATATAGTGATCCAATATAACGTTATACGTTATAACGTAATAGTACATAACGTTATACGTTATAACTTTATAGTACATAACGTTATTCGTTGTAACGTAATAATACATAACGTTATACGTTGTAACGTAATAGTATATAACGTTTTACGACATACAGTAATCCAATATAACGTTATTCGATGAAATGTAATAGTATGTCACGTTATACATCATATAGTGATCCAATATAACGTTATACGTTATAACGTAATAGTACATAACGTTATTCGTTGTAACGTAATGATACATAACAGTATACATCATACAGTGATGCAAGCTGACGTTATACGTTATAACGCAATAGTACATACCGTCATACGTTATTACGAAATGGTTCATATTGTTATAAGTTGTAACGTAATAGTATATGACGTTATACATCATATAGTGACCCAATATAACGTTATACGTTATAACGTAAGAGTACATAACGTTATTCGTTGTAACGTAATAATACATAACGTTATACGTTGTATCGTAATAGTATATAACGTTATTCGATGTAACGTAATAGTATGTAACGTTATACATCATATAGTGACCCAATATAACGTTATACGTTATAACGTAATAGTACATATCGTTATACGTCATAACTTAATAGTACATAACGTTATTCGTTGTAACGTAATAATACATAACGTTATACGTTGTAACGTAATAGTATATAACGTTAAACATCATATAGTGATCCAATCTAACGTTATACGATGTAATGTAATAGTGTGTAACGTTATACATCATGTAGTGATCCAATATAACGTTATACGTTATAACGTAATAGTACATAACGTTGTACGTTGTAACGTAATAGTTCATAACGTTATACGTTGTAACGTAATAGTATAGATCGTTATACATCATATAGTGATCCAATATAACGTTATACGTTAGAACTTAATAGTTCATAACTTTATACGTTATTACGTAATAGTATATAACGTTATGCACCATATAGTGATCCAACATAACGTTGTACGTTGTAACGTAATAGTTCATAACGTTATAAGTCACAACGTAATAGTATATAACGTTATACGTCATGACGTAATAGTATATAACGTTATACGTCATATTGTGATGCAATATATCGTTATACGTCATATAGTGATACAATACAACGTTATACTTCATATAGAGATACAATATAACGTTATACGTTATAGCGCAATAGTATATAACGTTATACGTCAAAATAGTGATGCAATATATCGATATACGTTGTGACGTAGTAGTATATAACGTTAAACGGCATATAGTGATACAATACAAAGTTATACTTCATATAGAGATACAATATAACGTTATACGTTATAGCGCAATATTATATAACGTTATACGTCAAAATAGTGGTGCAATATATCGTTATTCGTTATGACGTATTAGTATATAACGTTATACGTCACAACGTAATAGTATATAACGTTATACGTCATGACGTAATAGTATATAACGTTATACGTCATATTGTGATGCCATATATCGTTATACGTCATATAGTGATACAATACAACGTTATACTTCATATAGAGATACAATATAACGTTATACGTTATAGCGCAATAGTATATAACGTTATACGTCATATAGTGGTGCAATATGTCGATATACGTTATAACGGAATAGTATATAACGTTATACGTTACAACGTAATAATATATAACGTTAGACGTCATATAGTGATGCAATATATCGTTATACGACAAACAGTGAAGAGATATATCGTTATACGTCATATAATGACACAATATAACGTTATACGTTATAACGTAATAGTATATAACGTTATACGTCATAACGTAATAGTATATAACGTTATACGTTATAACGGAATAGTATATATTGTTATACGTCATATAGTGATGCAGTATATCGATATACGTTATGACGTAATAGTATATAACGTTATACGTCATATAGTGATGCAATATGTCGATATACGTTATAACGGAATAGTATATATCGTTATACGTCATATAGTGATGCAATATACCGTTATACGTCATATAGTGATACAATACAACTTTATAAGTCATATAGAGACACAATATAACGTTATAGGTTATAACGCAATAGTATATAACGTTATACGTCAAGTATTGATTTAATATATCGTTATTCGTTATAACGTAATAGTATATAACGTTATACGTCATATAGTGGTGCAATATATCGTTATTCGTTATCACGCAATAGTATATAACGTTATACGTCACAACGTAATAGTATATAACGTTATACGTCATGACGTAGTAGTATATAACGTTATAGGTAAATTCGTAATAGTATGTAACATTATACATCATATAGTGATGGATTATAACGTTATACGTTATAGCGCAATAGTATATAACGTTATACGTCATATAGTGGTGCAATATGTCGATATTCGTTATAACGGAATAGTATATAACGTTATACGTTACAACGTAATAATATATAACGTTAGACGTCATATAGTGATGCAATATATCGTTATACGACAAACAGTGAAGAGATATATCGTTATACGTCATATAATGACACAAAATAACGTTATACGTTATAACGTAATAGTATATAACGTTATACGTCATAACGTAATAGTATATAACGTTATACGTTATAACGGAATAGTATATATTGTTATACGTCATATAGTGATGCAGTATATCGATATACGTTATGACGTAATAGTATATAACGTTATACGTCATATAGTGATGCAATATGTCGATATACGTTATAACGGAATAGTATATATCGTTATACGTCATATAGTGATGCAATATACCGTTATACGTCATATAGTGATACAATACAACTTTATAAGTCATATAGAGACACAATATAACGTTATAGGTTATAACGCAATAGTATATAACGTTATACGTCAAGTATTGATTTAATATATCGTTATTCGTTATAACGTAATAGTATATAACGTTATACGTCATATAGTGGTGCAATATATCGTTATTCGTTATCACGCAATAGTATATAACGTTATACGTCACAACGTAATAGTATATAACGTTATACGTCATGACGTAGTAGTATATAACGTTATAGGTAAATTCGTAATAGTATGTAACATTATACATCATATAGTGATGGATTATAACGTTATACGTTATAGCGCAATAGTATATAACGTTATACGTCATATAGTGGTGCAATATGTCGATATACGTTATAACGGAATAGTATATAACGTTATACGTTACAACGTAATAATATATAACGTTAGACGTCATATAGTGATGCAATATATCGTTATACGACAAACAGTGAAGAGATATATCGTTATACGTCATATAATGACACAATATAACGTTATACGTTATAACGTAATAGTATATAACGTTATACGTCATAACGTAATAGTATATAACGTTATACGTTATAACGGAATAGTATATATTGTTATACGTCATATAGTGATGCAGTATATCGATATACGTTATGACGTAATAGTATATAACGTTATACGTCATATAGTGATGCAATATGTCGATATACGTTATAACGGAATAGTATATATCGTTATACGTCATATAGTGATGCAATATACCGTTATACGTCATATAGTGATACAATACAACTTTATAAGTCATATAGAGACACAATATAACGTTATAGGTTATAACGCAATAGTATATAACGTTATACGTCAAGTATTGATTTAATATATCGTTATTCGTTATAACGTAATAGTATATAACGTTATACGTCATATAGTGGTGCAATATATCGTTATTCGTTATCACGCAATAGTATATAACGTTATACGTCACAACGTAATAGTATATAACGTTATACGTCATGACGTAGTAGTATATAACGTTATAGGTAAATTCGTAATAGTATGTAACATTATACATCATATAGTGATGGATTATAACGTTATACGTTATAACGCAATAGTATATAACTTTATACGTCATATGGTGGTGCAATATATCGTTATACGTTATAACGGAATAGTATATACCGTTATACGACATATAGTGATGCAATATATCGTTATACGTTATAACGGAATAGTATATATCGTTATACGTCATATAGTGATGCAATATATCGTTATACGTTATATAATGATACAATATAACGCTATACGATATGACGTAATAGTATATAACGTTATAGGTCATTTCGTAATAGTATATAACATTATAAATCATATAGTGATGCATTATAACGTTATGCGGTATAGCGCAATGGTATATAACGTTATACGTCATATAGTGGTGCAATATACCGTTATACATCATATAATGATGCAATACAACGTTATAAGTCCTATAGAGATACAATATAACGTTATACGTTCTAGCGCAATAGTATATAACGTTATACGTCATATAGCGGTGCAATATGTCGATATACGTTATAACGGAATAGTATATATTGTTATACGTTATATAGTGATGCAATATACCGTTATACATCATATAATGATACAATACAACGTTATAAGTCATATAGAGATACAATATAACGTTATACGTTATAACGCAATAGTATATAACGTTATACGTCATATAGTGATTTAATATATCGTTATTCGTTATAACATAATAGTATATAAAGTTATACGTCATAACGGAATAGTATATATCGTTATACGTCATATAGTGATGCAATATATCGATATACGTCATATAGTGATGCAATACAACGTTATAGGTCATATAGAGATACAATATAACGTTATTCGTTATAGCGCAATAGTATATAACGTTATACGTCATATAGTGGTGCAATATGTCGATATACGTTATAGCGGAATAGTATATATTGTTATACGTCATATAGTGATGCAATATACCGTTATACGTCATACAGTGATACAATACAACGTTATATGTCATATAGAGATACAATATAACGTTATACGTTCTAGCGCAATAGTATATAACGTTATACGTCATATAGCGGTGCAATATGTCGATATACGTTATAACGGAATAGTATATATTGTTATACGTTATATAGTGATGCAATATACCGTTATACGTCATATAGTGATACAATACAACGTTATACGTCATGTAGAGATACAATATAACGTTATACGTTATAGCGCAATAGTATATAACGTTATACGTCATATAGTGGTGCAATATATCGTTATACGTTATGACGTAATAGTATATGACGTTTTACGTCACAACGTAATAGTATATAACGTTATACGTCACAACGTAATAGTATATAACGTTATACGTCATGACGTAATAGTATATAACGTTATACGTCATATAGTGATGCAATTTATCGTTATACGTCATATAGTGATACAATACAACGTTATACTTCATATAGAGATACAATATAACGTTATACGTTATAGCGCAATAGTATATAACGTTATACGTCATATAGTGGTGCAATATGTCGATATACGTTATAACGGAATAGTATATATCGTTATACGTCATATAGTGATGCAATATACCGTTATACGTCATATAGTGATACAATACAACGTTATACATCATATAGAGATACAATATAACGTTATACGTTATAACGGAATAGTATATATTGTTATACGTCATATAGTGATGCAGTATATCGATATACGTTATGACGTAATAGTATATAACCTTATACGCCATATAGTGATGCAATATGTCGATATACGTTATAACGGAATAGTATATATCGTTATACGTCATATAGTGATGCAATATAACGTTATACATCATATAGTGATACAATACAACGTTATACATCATATAGAGATACAATATAACGTTATACGTTATAACGGAATAGTATATATTGTTATACGTCATATAGTGATGCAGTATATCGATATACGTTATGACGTAATAGTATATAACGTTATACGCCATATAGTGATAAAATATGTCGATATACGTTATAACGGAATAGTATATATCGTTATACGTCATATAGTGATGCAATATACCGTTATACATCATATAGTGATACAATACAACGTTATAAGTCATATAGAGATACAATACAACGTTATACGTTATAACGCAATAGTATATAACGTTATACGTCATATAGTGATGCAATATATCGTTTTACGTTATAACGTAATAGTATATAACGTTATACGTCATATAGTGATGCAGTATATCGTTATACGTTATATAATGATACGATATAACGTTATACGATATGACGTAATAGTATATAACGTTATAGGTCATTTCGTAATATTATATAACATTATCAATCATATAGTGATGCATTATAACGTTATGCGTTATAGCGCAATAGTATATAATGTTATACGTCATATAGTGGTGCAATATATGGCTATACGTCATAACGTAATAGTATATAACGTTATACGTTACAACGTAATAATATATAACGTTATACGTCATATAGTCATGCAATATATCGTTATACGACATACAGTGAAGAAATATATCGTTATACGTCATATAATGACACAATATAACGTTATACGTTATAACGTAAAAGTATACAACGTTATACGTCATAACGTAATAGTATATAACGTTATACGTCATATAGTGATACAATACAACGTTATACGTCATATAGAGAAACAATATAACGTTTTACATTATAGCGCAATAGTATATAACGTTATACGTCATATAGTGGTGCAATATGTCGATATACGTTATAACGGAATAGTATATATCGTTATACGTCATATAGTGATGCAATATACCGTTATACGTCATATAGTGATACAATACAACGTTATAAGTCATATAGAGATACAATATAACGTTATGTGTTATAACGCAATAGTATATAACGTTATACGTCAATAGTGATTTAATATATCGTTATTCGTTATAACATAATAGTATATAAAGTTATACGTCATAACGGAATAGTATAAATCGTTATACGTCATATAGTGATGCAATATATCGATATACGTCATATAGTGATGCAATACAACGTTATAGGTCATATAGAGATACAATATAACGTTATTCGTTATAGCGCAATAGTATATAACGTTATACGTCATATAGTGGTGCAATATGTCGATATACGTTATAACGGAATAGTATATATTGTTATACGTCATATAGTGATGCAATATACCGTTATACGTCATACAGTGATACAATACAACGTTATAAGTCATATAGAGATACAATATAACGTTATGTGTTATAACGCAATAGTATATAACGTTATACGTCATATAGTGGTGAAATATATCGTTATACGTTATAACGGAACAGTATGTATTGTTATACGTCATATAGTGATACAATACAACTTTATAAGTCATATAGAGACACAATATAACGTTATAGGTTATAACGCAATAGTATATAACGTTATACGTCAAGTATTGATTTAATATATCGTTATTCGTTATAACGTAATAGTATATAACGTTATACGTCATATAGTGGTGCAATATATCGTTATTCGTTATCACGCAATAGTATATAACGTTATACGTCACAACGTAATAGTATATAACGTTATACGTAATGACGTAGTAGTATATAACGTTATAGGTAAATTCGTAATAGTATGTAACATTACACATCATATAGTGATGGATTATAACGTTATACGTTATAGCGCAATAGTATATAACTTTATACGTCATATGGTGGTGCAATATATCGTTATACGTTATAACGGAATAGTATATACCGTTATACGACATATAGTGATGCAATATATCGTTATACGTTATAACGGAATAGTATATATCGTTATACGTCATATAGTGATGCAATATATCGTTATACGTTATATAATGATACAATATAACGCTATACGATATGACGTAATAGTATATAACGTTATAGGTCATTTCGTAATAGTATATAACATTATAAATCATATAGTGATGCATTATAACGTTATGCGGTATAGCGCAATGGTATATAACGTTATACGTCATATAGTGGTGCAGTATGTCGACATACGTTATAGCGCAATAGTATATAACGTTATACATCATATAGTGGTGCAATATATCGTTATACGTTATAACGGAATAGTATATAGCGTTATACGTCATAACGTAATAATATATAACGTTATACGTCATATAGTGATGCAATATATCGTTATACGTCATACAATGATACAATACAACGTTATACGTCATATAGAGACACAATATAACGTTATTCGTTATTGCGCAATAGTATATAACGTTATACGTCATATAGTGGTGCACTATGTCGATATACGTTATAACGGAATAGTATACATTGTTATACGTCATATAGTGGTGCAATATACCGTTATACATCATATAATGATGCAATACAACGTTATAAGTCCTATAGAGATACAATATAACGTTATACGTTCTAGCGCAATAGTATATAACGTTATACGTCATATAGCGGTGCAATATGTCGATATACGTTATAACGGAATAGTATATATTGTTATACGTTATATAGTGATGCAATATACCGTTATACATCATATAATGATACAATACAACGTTATAAGTCATATAGAGATACAATATAACGTTATACGTTATAACGCAATAGTATATAACGTTATACGTCATATAGTGATTTAATATATCGTTATTCGTTATAACATAATAGTATATAAAGTTATACGTCATAACGGAATAGTATATATCGTTATACGTCATATAGTGATGCAATATATCGATATACGTCATATAGTGATGCAATACAACGTTATAGGTCATATAGAGATACAATATAACGTTATTCGTTATAGCGCAATAGTATATAACGTTATACGTCATATAGTGGTGCAATATGTCGATATACGTTATAGCGGAATAGTATATATTGTTATACGTCATATAGTGATGCAATATACCGTTATACGTCATACAGTGATACAATACAACGTTATATGTCATATAGAGATACAATATAACGTTATACGTTCTAGCGCAATAGTATATAACGTTATACGTCATATAGCGGTGCAATATGTCGATATACGTTATAACGGAATAGTATATATTGTTATACGTTATATAGTGATGCAATATACCGTTATACGTCATATAGTGATACAATACAACGTTATACGTCATGTAGAGATACAATATAACGTTATACGTTATAGCGCAATAGTATATAACGTTATACGTCATATAGTGGTGCAATATATCGTTATACGTTATGACGTAATAGTATATGACGTTTTACGTCACAACGTAATAGTATATAACGTTATACGTCACAACGTAATAGTATATAACGTTATACGTCATGACGTAATAGTATATAACGTTATACGTCATATAGTGATGCAATTTATCGTTATACGTCATATAGTGATACAATACAACGTTATACTTCATATAGAGATACAATATAACGTTATACGTTATAGCGCAATAGTATATAACGTTATACGTCATATAGTGGTGCAATATGTCGATATACGTTATAACGGAATAGTATATATCGTTATACGTCATATAGTGATGCAATATACCGTTATACGTCATATAGTGATACAATACAACGTTATACATCATATAGAGATACAATATAACGTTATACGTTATAACGGAATAGTATATATTGTTATACGTCATATAGTGATGCAGTATATCGATATACGTTATGACGTAATAGTATATAACCTTATACGCCATATAGTGATGCAATATGTCGATATACGTTATAACGGAATAGTATATATCGTTATACGTCATATAGTGATGCAATATAACGTTATACATCATATAGTGATACAATACAACGTTATACATCATATAGAGATACAATATAACGTTATACGTTATAACGGAATAGTATATATTGTTATACGTCATATAGTGATGCAGTATATCGATATACGTTATGACGTAATAGTATATAACGTTATACGCCATATAGTGATAAAATATGTCGATATACGTTATAACGGAATAGTATATATCGTTATACGTCATATAGTGATGCAATATACCGTTATACATCATATAGTGATACAATACAACGTTATAAGTCATATAGAGATACAATACAACGTTATACGTTATAACGCAATAGTATATAACGTTATACGTCATATAGTGATGCAATATATCGTTTTACGTTATAACGTAATAGTATATAACGTTATACGTCATATAGTGATGCAGTATATCGTTATACGTTATATAATGATACGATATAACGTTATACGATATGACGTAATAGTATATAACGTTATAGGTCATTTCGTAATATTATATAACATTATCAATCATATAGTGATGCATTATAACGTTATGCGTTATAGCGCAATAGTATATAATGTTATACGTCATATAGTGGTGCAATATATGGCTATACGTCATAACGTAATAGTATATAACGTTATACGTTACAACGTAATAATATATAACGTTATACGTCATATAGTCATGCAATATATCGTTATACGACATACAGTGAAGAAATATATCGTTATACGTCATATAATGACACAATATAACGTTATACGTTATAACGTAAAAGTATACAACGTTATACGTCATAACGTAATAGTATATAACGTTATACGTCATATAGTGATACAATACAACGTTATACGTCATATAGAGAAACAATATAACGTTTTACATTATAGCGCAATAGTATATAACGTTATACGTCATATAGTGGTGCAATATGTCGATATACGTTATAACGGAATAGTATATATCGTTATACGTCATATAGTGATGCAATATACCGTTATACGTCATATAGTGATACAATACAACGTTATAAGTCATATAGAGATACAATATAACGTTATGTGTTATAACGCAATAGTATATAACGTTATACGTCATATGGTGATTTAATATATCGTTATTCGTTATAACATAATAGTATATAAAGTTATACGTCATAACGGAATAGTATAAATCGTTATACGTCATATAGTGATGCAATATATCGATATACGTCATATAGTGATGCAATACAACGTTATAGGTCATATAGAGATACAATATAACGTTATTCGTTATAGCGCAATAGTATATAACGTTATACGTCATATAGTGGTGCAATATGTCGATATACGTTATAACGGAATAGTATATATTGTTATACGTCATATAGTGATGCAATATACCGTTATACGTCATACAGTGATACAATACAACGTTATAAGTCATATAGAGATACAATATAACGTTATGTGTTATAACGCAATAGTATATAACGTTATACGTCATATAGTGGTGAAATATATCGTTATACGTTATAACGGAACAGTATGTATTGTTATACGTCATATAGTGATACAATACAACTTTATAAGTCATATAGAGACACAATATAACGTTATAGGTTATAACGCAATAGTATATAACGTTATACGTCAAGTATTGATTTAATATATCGTTATTCGTTATAACGTAATAGTATATAACGTTATACGTCATATAGCGGTGCAATATATCGTTATTCGTTATCACGCAATAGTATATAACGTTATACGTCACAACGTAATAGTATATAACGTTATACGTAATGACGTAGTAGTATATAACGTTATAGGTAAATTCGTAATAGTATGTAACATTACACATCATATAGTGATGGATTATAACGTTATACGTTATAGCGCAATAGTATATAACTTTATACGTCATATGGTGGTGCAATATATCGTTATACGTTATAACGGAATAGTATATACCGTTATACGACATATAGTGATGCAATATATCGTTATACGTTATAACGGAATAGTATATATCGTTATACGTCATATAGTGATGCAATATATCGTTATACGTTATATAATGATACAATATAACGCTATACGATATGACGTAATAGTATATAACGTTATAGGTCATTTCGTAATAGTATATAACATTATAAATCATATAGTGATGCATTATAACGTTATGCGGTATAGCGCAATGGTATATAACGTTATACGTCATATAGTGGTGCAGTATGTCGACATACGTTATAGCGCAATAGTATATAACGTTATACATCATATAGTGGTGCAATATATCGTTATACGTTATAACGGAATAGTATATAGCGTTATACGTCATAACGTAATAATATATAACGTTATACGTCATATAGTGATGCAATATATCGTTATACGTCATACAATGATACAATACAACGTTATACGTCATATAGAGACACAATATAACGTTATTCGTTATTGCGCAATAGTATATAACGTTATACGTCATATAGTGGTGCACTATGTCGATATACGTTATAACGGAATAGTATACATTGTTATACGTCATATAGTGATGCGATATACCGTTATACGTCATATAGTGACACAATACAACGTTATACGTCATATAGAGATACAATATAACGTTATACGTTATAGCGCAATACTATATAACGTTGTACGTCATATAGTGGTGCAATATATCGTTATACGTTATAACGGAATAGTATATATCGTTAAACGTCATATAGTGATGCAATATACCGCTGTACGTCATATAGTGATCCAATACAACGTTATAAGTCATATAGAGATACAAT